>NW_006921589.1:2539946-2559785 GCF_000298275.1 Orycteropus afer afer
CTGGTCCAATAGAGCCTGGTGGAACCACTGAGACTATGACCCCTAGGTGCCCTTCAGGTCTGGAATTGAACCCACACCTGTGGTTTCCAGCCAAACAATGTACAGGCATGTGAGTCAACATTTATCTCAAGTAGACACATGCCCTGGAGAGAACAATCATGGTAGAAGGAAGGGCTGCTTATGCAAAGGGAGACAGCTCGGTGGCAGGAGTGTATGGAGGGATGGTCACTGGGAAGAGGTAACTGTGGGGAGGAAGTGAGAGGGGAGCTGTTGCATTGTGGTAAACTGTGGTCAATGACTTGAGACGAAGTATATGTGAACTGCTGTATGGAAAGTGAATTTGTCCTGTAAATCTTCACCCGAATCACAATAAAAAAAAGAAAGAAAGAAAGAAGAAGCAGCACAGTTGGAATGCTCCTTAGAAGCAAGAATGGCCAGACTTCGTCTCACTTACTTTGGTCATGTTGTCAGAAGGGACTATTCCCTTCAGAAGGATATCATAGTTGGTAAAGTAGAGGATCAGTGAAAAAGGGGAAGACCCTCAACAAGACAGCCTGACACAGTGGCTGCAAGGATGGGCTCAAGCACAGCCAGGACTGTGAGGTTGGTGCACAACCAGGCAGTGCTTCATTCTGTTGTGCACAGGGTTGTGATGAGTCAGAGACAACTTGACAGTGCCTAGCAACAGCAACAACATCCAAATATATAAAGAACAAAAAGACTAACAATCCAATTAAAACCAGAAAAAGCACTTGAAAAACATTTCTTCAAACCAGGATATACAAATATCCAATAAGTACATGAAAGGATGCTCAACATCATTACTCATTACGAAAAGAAAAAAAAAAAAAAAAAAAACACTGTTGTTAAGTCGATTTCAAGTCATGACAACCATATAGGACAGAGTACAACTGCCCCATAGGCTTTCCAAGGCTATAATCTTTACCTAAGCAGATGGCAATCTCTCTCCTGAAGAGCGGCTGGGGAGTGTAAATCACTGACTTTTTGGTTTAGTCTTAAAAACAAAAACAAAAAACAATGCTTTGCTGTGAAGTCAATTCCATCTCACAGTGACCCGGGAGGACAGACTACAAGTGCCCATAGCATTCCCAAGGCTGTAGTCTTTATGGAAGCTGGTTGCCACATCTTTCTCCCATGGAGCAGCTGGTTGATTGGAACCACTGAGCTTTCAGTTATCAGCCAAGTGCTTAACCACTGCACCACCAGGACTCATGTGGGTGTGGGTGTGTGTATACATATATAAACATATATGTTTATGTATAAGAAGCTCTGGTGGCAGAGTGTCTGAGGCATTTGACTGCTAACCAGAAGGTTGGTGATTCAAACCCACCAGCACCAGCCACTCTGTGGAAGGAAGATGGGGCAATCTACTTTCATAAAGATTTACCACCTTGGAAACCCAATGGGGGTTGCTATCAAGTCAGAATCAACTTGATGACAGTTGAGTTTGGTTTGGTTTGGGATGTTTATGTATATATACACATAGGTGTTTGTATTTTTATAAACATCTATGTGTATATAACCTTATGTATATAAACATACACACACAAAACAGAGTGTTATTTACATATAATACATGCCACCACATGGATAAACTTTGACTACCACATGTCTAATAAAATAAGCCAGCCACAAAAGGACAGCTATTTTATGATCATATTGACATGGAATATTGGAGGGTCGACAAAAGAGGGGAAGGCCTTCAATGAGATGGATTGACATGGTGGCTGCGACAATGGGCTCAAGTATAGCAAGGATCATGGAGCTGGTGCAGGATTGGGTGATATTTCGTTCTGTTGAGCATGGGGTCGCTATGAGTCAGAAATGACTCAACAGCACCTAACAACAGTAACAACATGGAATATCCAGACTAGGTAAACCCATCAAGATAAAAGATTAGTAGTTACCAGTGGATGGGAGGAAGGGGGAATGCAAAGTTAAATATATACATATATATACAAAATAAAATAGCTTACAGGAATATTATTCTAAGAAATCTTATCACAGTAAACTATATAACATAAAGCAGATGAATAAAATTCATTTTCCCAACTTCATTACTTTATGAGTAAAGAACCTGAGACTAGAGAAATTTGCAATTTGTAGAAGGTGACAAAGTCTTTCAGTAATAAATCTGTGGTCAGAATCTAATATTTCAACTCCTAGTTTGGTGCTTCTTCTACCATAAAAAGATCTAAATAGCCAGAGGTCAGATGCAACCAAACTTCTCTCTCTTTACTTAGGAGATAATATGTTGTGCGAAGGTGTGTTCCTGGAGTATTCACCTGGGAAATCACGGAGTGAGAAGTTCATCGCAAAGTGTAGGGACTTGTTTGAGGAGAAATCAACTTTGTGAAACTCTGGTCCCTTTGAATTCCTGTTTGCTGAATGGCATTAGGAATATTTACTCAGCTCTCTCTGACCCTGTAAAAACAATAGTCAGAAGAATATCAAAACATACTTTCAAAAAGAACTAATTGTAGTAAACTCTTAGGTGCACTGTTTGAACGTATACGTGTGTATGCATGTGTAACCAAGCCCTCAAACAAAACCAAAACACTGCCATGATTATAAACTCCACCTGTTAGAACATGAGAGTAAAATGATGCTAAAATAAGAGACTTAACATAAATGAGTGCTTAGCAGAGGCTCGGAATTTTACTGCATTATCTAGAATTAGAGTAGAAAGAAGAGTCTAGTCTGGCTGCTCCATCAGGAGAAGGATAGTAAAAGTCCAGATTAATTACAATTGATTTTCAGTATCATGTTTATTTTGAACGGAGACTCTTATTCCATTTTAAATGTTCGGAACATTATCTATAATAACTGTTTCTTTTTCACGTCAGAGCACAAAAACGAAAGGCACGCTATAATAAAGCAACAAAACCCAAGGCAAAGAATATACAGTCTATTTTGATCTGGTGTCTTTATGAATGGATAAATGAGCTTTAGCATTTACTCTTTAAAAAAGAAATAGATTATTCTTTTTAAAGCCACTCACAATATCGTGAGTTTGGCTCTTTTCCAACCATTTTAATTAGTGGTATAATTTAAATAGGAATGTTATGCTGTAAATATTGCTTTTGCATTTTGACAGGTTGTGTAGTATCTCTTTATATTCAGATCCTAGAACTATAATTAGTTATTAATAATCATATGCAACAAATAACTTCCACAACTTCAATACTTGAATGGCCTTGTATGGTTGAAAAGAATGAGTTTACTGTATATCAACAGTTATGTCATTCTTTATAGTTAAACAAATGGAACAGTGCAATCATTTAATCCTCAAGGTTTAGCTGATACTTCTAAGTTTTCAGTTTAAGCCATTTTCGAAGTCTTAATCTTTTTTACCCCATTAAAAACATAGTGGTTTGACTAATGATTAGAGAAATATAATTAAAATAAGGCCACTGAGTGGCACAAATGGTTTGCTTTCAGCTATACTAACCTAAAGGTTAGCAGTTCACGCTCAGCCAGAAACACTGCAGAAGAAAGGCCTGACAATCGCTTCCATAGAGATTACAGCCAGGAAAACCCAACGGAGCAGCTCTAGTCTGTAACATATGGCATCACTATGAATTAGAATTGACTCAACAGCAACAGTTTTTGTTGTAGTTGTTTGTTACCCTGAGAAACATCCACAGGGTAAACTGTTTATAAAAGTTATAGAGTGTATCTTGATTTACGAATCAGAATTCTTGCTTGTGACAGAAATAAGACAGAAAAAGAGCATCATTACTGGAAAATAAGGATGGCATACTCCATCTTGACCAGGAACAATCGCTGGTAGGAGGACTGAGGGGAGACGCTTATGAGGCAGATGAGACAGGTCTCCAGTGCAAACAGGAGTGCATGAGAAGAAAGGACACAACAAGGAAGAAGTAACTATGGAGAGGAAGTGGGAGAGGAGCTGTTGCATTGTGGTGAATTATAGTCGATGCCATGAGACAAAGTGTATGTGAGCTGCTGTATAAAGTGAATTTGCTCTGTAGCTTTCACCCAAATCACAATAAAAATTTAAAAGAAACCAAAAGCTCTCTCCTCCCTATGACTACTCATTCCCTGTGCCCTTCTTATCTATGTATCTATATATTCCTGTCTGTCCAGCTTTCCTGCCGTGCAAATGAAGCCCTTCTAATCTCTTACCATTGATCAGTCTAAGGGGTGCATCTCCCTAGGGTAGGGATTCCACGTGTAGGCCTTTCTACTGGTTGGCTGATAATTAATACCTGGAAGTAAGTCTAGTTCCAGCTCTGAAGGATAACCCGGAGCTATAGTCTTGGCAGTTCCACCAGTCTATCTGACCAGGAATTCTGGTCATTTGTGTGTTTTTGAATTTTGTTCTGCATTTTTTCTCCCATTCTATCCACAATCTCCAATTTTTTATCTCTCTCTGAGTTGTTGGCTTTGATAGCTAGACACCCTCTAGTTCCTCTGATCTCAGGGTGATGAAGGCTGAAGTTCCCATGTGCCATCAGACCCTTGGGTGAATTATTTCTATGTGACTTTGATTTTCTTCCCTGTGTGCATCAGATGAGGGGAGACCAATACTCGCATCTTAGATGGCCGCTCACAAGCTTTTAAGACCCCAGTCGCTACTCACCAAAGTATCATGTAGAACAATGCTTTTGTCTACTATGTTGTGCCAATTGAGTTTAATGAAGTACTATTCATTTTTTAAATTCCAGGAGAGAAAGAGAGAACAAGAGGACACATTTATTCCCTTTAAGGACATGGCTTGAAAGGTCCATGGATATAGGTTCATATCCTAGCAGTCACAACTTAGACTCAAGGCCAAACCTAGCTGCAAGAAGACTAGAAAAAGGTGTTAACCATGGCAGCCATGTGACCAATAAATTTTAAGGCATATGTTATTAAAAAGAATATTAAAGGAAGATGTTGTTGTCAATTCTGATTCATGACAGCTCCTTGTGTTACAGTGTAGACCTGCTCCTCAGGTTTTTCTTGACTGTAATCTTAATGGGAGAAGATTGCCAGGGTTTATCCTCTATGGAACCACTGGGTGGGTTTGAACCAGCAATATTAAGGTAAGCAGTAGAGTGCAAATCATTGGAGAACTAACACCAAAAAACTATGGCCAAGAAAGCACTGATACAGCAATTGAAGTACTGTGAGATCTACATAATTAGAATAGAACATTAATAGGAATAGATGGATTCTAAAAGAAGACAGATTTTTAGAAAACATCCTAAAAAAAAGAAGTTGTTATGGCAAATAAGGTTTTTTTTTTTTTTTTTTTTAAATAACACATTTGGCTAGCTAATTAAAATTAAGACCAAAGTTGTTTTGCTTTGGTTTCTTCCACTTTATGATGGTAGTTTTAGGTAAAACTGGTCACATCAGGGCATGTTTGTCAGGGAACCCAGCAACTTGTTTGTTCTCAGAGAGAATATTGTGTCCTTGATAATTACATCTGAATTTCTGAAAGGTTCTGATTAAAGGATTACAAATAATGGCTTGGATCCTGCCAGCTGAATAACTACTCACCAGGTGAAAAGTAGGACATTAGAAACACAGAGTAATTTTCTCCAACAAATGTAAAAGAGTCCTCTGGTGGAGCCACACGGACTGCCTCACTCTAAGGACTTTCCTGGGACCAGTTGAGTCACTTCATAGAGCTTGACCCAGTTCACTTTTCAATTGCTCTCCTCATTTCTTCAGCAAATCAGAAACAACCAAGCCTCTTCCGGGTCCCCAAAACAGAGACATTCCCCAAGTATCTGTCACCCTCCTATGGACATCGCATCCCTGATGTGATGGCCAAGATACTTTTTAGTGGGGATGTTTCTATTATGTCCACCTAAATATCTTCCACATTTTAAATCTGATGAGTAATCCTTCATATCACCTCCTGCCAAAGCATCTATTGTATATTTTAACGGAGGGAGGATGGCTGCCGCATAGCGAAATTGGAAGCACGGGTATTTTTAGTACTTGGTGAAAAGACATACATAAAGAGCAACTCTATTCACCCTATTGGAATCTTCTTATGAAAAAGGCCTGGCACAAGAGTAAGGTATTATTATGACTATAAAAGCTCCTCACTCTGTAATCATAGGAAAGGCAGTATTATGGAGAAATACGATGCAGTTGCATGGCAACTGAATCTTTGTGGAGTTAGTTCCCATGCACAGGAGTTATTATGAGTTCTCCAAAGCAGCCCAACCAGGAGAAAACCCAGACCACAAGCAGCTAAGTACTCACCTGTTGCATGAGGACATTCCCCCACCCCCATCCTGGTAACTGAGGGGAATGCATGAAGAAGATGTGGTTTTTGCTTCTCTGAACATAGCCTGATTACCAGTCAACAGTGTTTTGCTGGACAAATTTCTAGCACCTTTTGTCACTGGGTGACAATGAAAAAACAAGTTACAGTATTGGCCACAGTGGAAAACCCACAGCAATCACTGTGCTGAATCCAGGGTGTTAGGGAGCTCTGGTGGCTTAGTGCCTAAGGCATCTGACTGCTAACCAGACGCTGGCAGTTCAAATCCACCAGCCACTCCTTGGAAGGAAGATGGGGCAATCTACTTCTGTAGTGATACTGCCTCAGAAACCCAAGGAGGGGTCACTATGAGTCAGAACCAACTCGATGGCAGTGAGTTATAAATATACTTTACTTACCACTAAATGGGCATAATAGTTCAACATCTTACTCTCTTGTTAAAAGATTAAAAGATAGAGACTTCCTATTGGAAGCTCTTAATGTTTTGCTTTCCTGCCTCTCTCCTTGCTTCTTTTGTCTAATAACAATTTGGCTTTCTTTTGAGAGACTACTGTTCCCTGATTCTCCATCCATGAGGTTCATGAGGCTGAATCCAGCTTGATGTAGGGGTGGGCAGGTGACCCAGATCTAGTCATTCAACATAGTTCACTTTCCGGTCACACTTGACAAAGCCAGGGCAAGGAGACTCATTCTAGGGCTTATGTTGGAACTACTGGGCTGTCTTAGCTGGTCTGTCTTGGCTGACTAGATGTTCACCAGGGATGACAGACAGTCACTTTGCCTCCTATAGACATACTTCCTGAGAATGAAGCCAGCACAGAGGAATTCAGAGACAAGAAACACAGGAGACAGCTTGCCAAATGAATCATTTGAACACCTGGATCCAGCTGGGACCAAATCCCCAGCCCTGAACCTTTCAGTTCCATGTGTCAATAAGACTGCTGTGAATTAGGTTTCTGCCATTGGCCATGAGAAGTTTCCTTACCAATATTCAGTAATAGCTTGAGCATTGGAATTCAGCAAACCTGGGTTTACATCTACTCCCTGCCATGAACTAGATGGGTAATCTGGGGCAAGTTGCATACCTTCTTGAGCTCCAGTTTCCTCATCTTTAGAATAAGCATAAAAATGGTCCTTTAACTCATAGTTTTGTTAGTAGTATGTGAGAGAGTGTATGTAGTATACAAGAAGAGCTCAGCAAACTGTATGCGTTTGTTAAATATTTGTAGAGGTTGGGATGGGTACGGGGTATACGGGGACCATGGCACAGGCATACCCTTAGTCATTCATATACTACCCTCCAAAGATGGCACCTAACAACAATAATACTACCCTCCTGGGCCACTCATAGTTGTTGGTATTTGGTGCCATCCAGTCTTCTCTGACTCATAATGACCTTATGCACAGCAGAACGAAATACTGCCCAGTCCTAAGCCAGCTCCACGATTCTTGCTATACTTGAGTCACTGTGTCACTCCATCTCATTGAGGGCCTTCCCCTCTTTCCTTGACCCTCCACCTTACCAAGCATCACATCCTTCTGCAGGGAATGGTCCCTTCTGACGACATGACCAAAGTAGATGAGATGAAGTCTGGCCATTTTCGCCTCCAATAAGCATTCTGGCTGCACTTCCTCCAGGACAGACTTGTTAGTTCTTTTAGCAGTCTACACTACTTTCAACATTCTTCACCAACACACAGCTCAAAAGCATCCACTTTTCTTCAGTCCTCCTTATTGATTGTCCAGCTCTCACATGCATATGAGGTGATTGAAAATACCATGGCTTGTGTCAGATGTGCCTTAGTCCTCAAGGAGACATCTTTGCTCTTCAGCACTTCAAAGAGGTCCTTTGCAGCTGATTTGCCCAGTGCTATACATCGTCTGATGTCCTGACTGCTGCTTCCATTGACACTGATTGTACAACCAAGCAATGTGAAGTCTTTGACAACTTCAATCTTTTCTCCATTTATTGTGATGCTACTTACAGGTCCAGTTGTGAGGATTTTTGTTTTCTTTATATTGACATGTAATCCATACTACAGACTGTATTCTTCAATCTTCACCAGTAACTACTTTAAGTCATTCCCACTTTCAGCAAGTAGTGTCATCAGCGTATTGCAGGTTGTTAATGATTCTTCCTCCAGTCGTGATGCCATGTTCTTCTTCATATACTCCAGCCTCTCAGATTATTTGCTCAGCATACAGATTGAATAAGTGTAGTGAAAGGATACAACCCTGATGCACTCCCTTCTTGATTTTAAACTACAGTGTTCCCTTTTTCTGTTTGAATGACAGCATGCTGGTCCATGTATAGGTTCCTTATAAGTACAATTAAGTGTTCTAGAATTCACATTCTTCTCAATGTTATACACAATTTGTTATGATCCACATATCAAATGCTTTTGCATAGTCAATAAAACACAAGTAAACATATTTCTGGTATTCTTTGCTTTGAGCCAAGATCCATATGACATCAGCAATGAAATCCCTTGTTCCATGTCCTCTTCTGAAACCAGCTTGTATTTCTGGAAGTTCTCTGTCAATATACTGCTGCAACCATTTTTGAACGATCTTCACTAAGATTTTACTTGCATGCAATATTAAGGACATTGTTTGATAATTTTCACATTCTGTGGGATCACCTTTCTTTGGAATGGATACAAATATGGATCTCTTCCAGTCAGTTGGCTAGGTAGCTGTCTTCTAAATCTCTTGGTATAACCGAGTGAGTGCCTCCAGCTGGGCATTTGTTTGTTGAAACATCCCAATGGGTATTCTGTCAATTGGGGGAGTCTTGTTCTTCACCAATTCTTTCAGTACAGCTTTGACTTCCTCCTTCAATACCATTGGTTCTTGAACATATGTCACCCCCTGAAATGGATGAAGATCAACCAGTTTTTTTTTTTTTTTTTGGTACGGTGACTCTGTGTTATTCCTTCCATCATCTTTTTTGACATTTCCTGCATCATTCAATATTTTGTCCATAGAAACTTTAAATATTGCAACTTGATGCTTAAACTTTTTCCTCAGTTCTTTCAGCTTCAGAAATGCTGAAAGTGTTCTTCCCTTCTGGTTTTCTAACTCCAGGTCTTTGCACATTTCATTATAGTAATTGGCTTTGTCTGCTCAAACTGCTCTTTGAAATCTTCTGTTCAGCACTTTTATCCTGTCATTTCTTCTATTTGCTTTAGCTACTCTCCATTCAAGGGCAAGTTTCAGAGTCTCTTCTGACATATTTTGGTCTTTTCTTTCTTTCTTGTATTTTTAGTGACCTCTTGCTTTCTTCATGGATTATGCTCTTGATATCCTCCCACAATTCTTCTGGTTTTCGGTCATTGGTGTTCAATGCATCAAATCTATTCTTTAGATGGTCTCTAAATTTAGGAGGGATATATTCAAAGTCATATTTTGGCTCTCGTGCACTTGTTTTAATTGTCTTCAACTTCAAGTTGAACTTGCATATCAGCAAGTTGATGGTCTATTCCACAATCAGCTCCTGGCCTTGTTTTGACTGAAGATATTGAGCTTTTCCATCTCCTCTTGCCACCGATGTAGTCAATCTGATTCCTATGTACTCCATCTGGTGAAGTCCATGTGTACAGCCACTGTTTGTGTTGTTGAAAAAGGTATTCACAATGAATAAATCGTTGGTCTTGCAAAATCCTATCATGCGATCTCCAGCATTATTTCTGTCACCAAGGCCAAATTTCCCAGCAACTGGTGATTCTTCTTTGTTTCCAACTTTTGCATTCCAATCACCAGTGATAAGCAACACATCTTGATTGCATGTCCAATCAATTTCAGACTGCAAAAGTTGATAAAAATTTTCTATTTCATCATCTTTGGGTTTGGTGGTTGGTGTGTAAATTTGAATAATAGTAGCATTAATGGGTCTTCCTTGTAGATGTATGAAAATTATCCTATCACTGACAGCATTGTACTTCAGGACAGATCTTGAAACATCCTTTGTGATGATGAATGGCATGCCATTCTTCTACAGTTTGTCATTTCTGGTATAGTAGGTCATATGGTTGTCTGATTCAAAATGTTCAAAACTCATCCATTTCAGCTCACTAATGCCTAGGATATCAATCTTTATGTATTCCATTTCATTTTTGACAACTTCCAATTTTCCTAGATTCATACTTCGTACATTCCATGTTCCAATTATTAATGGATGTTTTCAGCTGTTTCTCTTTAATTTGAGTCGAGCCACGTCGACACATGGAGGTCCTGAAAGAGTTACTTTATCCATAGCATTAAAGTTGGTTCTACTCTAATGAGGCAGCTCTTTCCTAGTCCTATATTGAGTGCCTTCCAACCCAACGGGCTCGTCTTCCTGCACTGTGTTGGACAATGTTTCCAAGCTCATCATAAAGTTGTCCACTAATGTATCAGACTGTGTTCCTCTGCTATTCATAAGGTTTTCTCTGGCCAATTTTTGAGAAGTGGGTGGCCTCTTCCTTCTTCCTAGTCTGCCTTAGTCTGTAAGCTGCATTGAAACCTGTGCACCATGTGCAACTCTGCTGGCGTCTGAAACACCAGTGGTACAGCCACAAGCCTCACAGTAATGTATAAGCCTCACAGGATGTCAAACTAACAGACAAATTTGTCTCCCTTGGCTACAGATTCTTGAGTTCCACTTAATCCAAGAAACTCTAGTTGGCCTTTAATGGGTTTAGGAAATTCTTGTACCTACCTCCCTGGAACCCTACAAGGCGTCAGGGTAGTTTCTTCCTATTTAAGGGACCTGCAAATTTTCATCTTTGTCCTATGATTTTGGTAATCTTACTCCAATCTTCTTCCCTCAAAAGCACACATACTCTCTTTTTCTCTCTGAGACAAGTGGTGTGATAAGCTTGTCCTTTTAAAGCCATACTGAGAAGTTGACTGGATCAAAGTCTTTCGATCTGCCATGCAAATTTCCCTGGGGCAATAAAACAGACACTGAGATCTATTCTTGGAAAGGGAATGATACAAGAGAACAAAATACAGAAAGAAAAAAATAGAAATTAATATCTCACTAAAGTATTTCTACCAAATAGCTAATACGTATTGAGTTGTGACAACTGTCAATTGTGTTGTTTACAACAGTCCCCTGATTTCTTGGTGCATGGAGTTCATGTCTCAATAACTTATGTATGGAGCCTGTGGGCTAAAAGAATTAGCTAACAATTTCATTTATTGCTTAGGTCTAAACAGTTAAATAATTATGTTTGTTTTAACAACTTAGTAACCATTTGTAAAGTAAAGGGCTAATTAAAATGATGGCAACCCTCAGTGAAATGGATTGACATAATAGCTGCAACAACGAACTCAAACATACCAACGGTCATGGAGGTGGTGCGGGACCTGAAGATGGCACAGGACCTGGCAACGATTTCATTCTGTCACATATAAGGTCACCTCTGAGGACCCTTCCTTAAAAAGTTTCTCATTAGTCCACTTGTCTTCAAAAGAAAATGCATATGCTAACTGTGCTTCCTGTTTTTCATTTTCTGAAGGTTGGGAAGAAAGTAGATGTCACGCTATGCTTATAGTTCAAGTGGTCCTGGGTCTATGCCTTAAACCCTGGGATACAAATATCTGTCAGAAGGTATAGATAGGAGTCTGCCACCTGAGCAGCTCTTGCTTTGGGTACTGGACAAAAGCCCACATAACTTCAGTAACAGGCTCTAACAAAGAAGCAGATCCCTGTAGACATGGAGAAGCTCAAACCCATGTTTATGCCAAAATCACCTTCAAGTGGATGGCAAGGTTGTCTCTACTCAGAGATAGACTTGGCTCCATTGCAATTCAAACATTCCACAAAAATACTTAATGATACATTTTCATAAGCCTTGCCCCATCAAATTTCTGCATGCCTGATCTTCCAATTGCAATGCTGATGGATGCCAATTTGGAGTGCAATTCATTACCAAATTAAAAGGGAAATGGTCATATACCGATAGGGTTTTAATATATTGAACATTTACAATGTGCCAAGACCTGTTTGAAATACTTTACCTATATCTCCTTTAATCTCCAGCAACATTGTAGAGTTGGATATGAGGAGTCCCACTTTTATAGACAACTGAATTATAGAGTATCACACCATTTTGTAAGTAGCAGAAGATGGATATCCAGATATGGAGGAGGCAAAGTTCATGGCCTTAAGCACTTTTGTTTGTTCCTTTTTAAGGCATTTTACAACATAAGCATTTCTTAACACATTTGTGTTGTGGTTTGTGACATGATGCCAGGGCATTGTGATGTGTGAAGCCATTGCTTGAAGCATGGATCCTTGCATCAGCTGCCACCACACATGGGAGAGAGGAGAGCCTGGCCGATCCTTCTCAGGATGTTTTCTGACAACCTCTGGGATCTGATCCAGAAAAACTGGCCATGACCAAGAGCTCTGTCTAGCAATGATCTTCTCATTAGTGGTTTCAGACACCTGGTTTACTGAAATGCTTTACGAAAATCATGCATGAGAGATGCCTGGCCTGCTTCATGTGATAAAATTATGGTTAGCAAGAAGTTCTAACCTGCATTTCTTCACCGTAGAACACTTCTTACTATAAATGCAGTAAAAGATTTTAAAATAAAAAGGAAAGGAACAAAGCCACCAAATAGGAAGAAATGGATTTGGCTGCCATTTTGAGAGGCAACTCTCAAAATGTGTGATTAGAGCATTAGGAGGAAAAATTAGTCAGTTTTTGAACCACCCTGACATCATTCCTATACCAATCAACTCTGAAACTATCACAACCAAGGCAAATATTTGGAGTACCAATTCACGCTTTAAGACTAAAATGAAAAAGAATTCTTTATTATACCACTCATCTGCAGTGATCCAGTTAGTGGTCTATCAGTGTTTTCATTAGCCTTTTCCCTAGCACCCACTGACAGCTACATTCCTCTTAATTAAGATAAAATAACCCTCCATCGAATCCTCCCCAAAAGGCTTAAAATGGAGAAGCACCAAATTACAAGTGAAGCCCAGCACAGTAAACTCTTTAAATATCAAGATATAAAGCATACAAAACAGATATGAACCAGTCACCAATCAGCTGTGTGCAACTGTATTTAATACTAAATATATATTTCTTCATTCTGAATGGTCTTCCCCTAAAATAGATTAGATTATTGGTCAGCAAATATTCACTGCCCCCAGCTCCTTTGAGTTAAAATAAAGTCACCTACTCCAATGACTCTGGGTTTGGCCATATGACTTGCTTTCGTCTTTAGCCAATGAACATTGGACAGACATGATGAGAGCAAAACATTCAATGCATACGTGTGGCCTGGGTGCTCCTCCTGTGCTTCCAGGATGAAGCATGAGTGAAGCATGGCCCAGGTAGCTAGGGCCTCCTCTCACATGAAGCAGAAGCAGCACAAACAAGCCCAGCTGACTTGCATCCTGAAACAGAGAAGTTCCAGGCCACCCATAAATGGTGAGTGAGAAAAACAAATATGTGTTGTTGTGTTTTAAGGAGTTCTGGTGGTGAAGGGGTTAAGGCATTTGGCTGCTAGCCAAAAAGTCAGTGGTTTGAACCCACCAGGTGATCCATGGAAGAAAGATAGGGTAGTCTGCTTCCGTAAAGATGTACAGCCTTTGGGGGGTCGCTATGAGGCAGAGTTGACTCAATGGGAGTGAGTTTGGGTTTTGGTTTTAGTTGTTGTGTTAATCTAGTTTATTAGAGCTACTGTAGCATAACACTCTACCTCACTCCACTGCCAAATCCATTTATGACAATTTATTCTAGTACACTGTGGCAAACTCTATACAACCCAGTCACTTTAGAAGTTCTGTTAAGTTATTCTGTCTCTAAAAAACCCATTGTCACTGAGTCTCTGCCAACTCACATAACCCTGTAGGACAGAGCAAAACTGTCTTATAGAGTTTCCAAAGCTGTAAATCCTTACCCAAGCAGACTGCCACATTTTTCTCCTGTGGAGCACCTGGTGGATTTGAACTGCCAACCTTCTGGCTAGCAGCTGAGTGTTTAACTACTGTGTTATGAAGGCTCCAGCCTGTTCAAATTTGCCACTTCAGGGCTTTCCCTCATGAGCAAAAGCTTGCTCTCCTAGTTTCTTTGGTCCAGTTTCTAATCACACATAATTTGTCCCCCATCAGGTAAAAGAGGGACCATCTATCTGCTGATGCAATTGCCTACATTTCAAGGTGGAGAGGTTTCATATTTGGTTCAGTACATCTCTTCCACTTTCTCTGTTTCTACTGTGAGAGCTTTCATAGCTCTGGTCTCTGATGTTGGCTGGTCTACTTGGTACTCATATCTGGCAGTGGTTTTCACATCACCTCTGACATTTTCTGCTTCTATATTTTGACAAATTAGATGGTCTTCATGCCGTGGTTGGCCTCTGCCCAGTATTCCTATGTGCCTGACACAGTACAGGGTTTGCTACTTCCCCCAAGTCTATCTCACAGCCTCTCCTGGTGGAATGTCCTCATTAGCTTCTACGGGGAGATGGAAAATGTAACATATTCTCAAATGACATATGTGGTCTACTCCAGACCTATGGGGAAACTGGGAATACCTACATAAAGTGAAGAGTGTTCTTCACACTCTCCTGCCTAACCAGGCCACTTGTACACTTCTCTTTGTTTGTCTGACACCAGGGAAGAGCCCTTTACAAGATTCTCAACACAAAAACTCTTAGAGCTTTCTCAAATTTATCCAAACTTGCAATGAGTTAGACTTTGTTCTTTGCCATCACAGAAAAGCAATTTTATAAAGGAGGTGAGCTAGGCTGATGCAGAATTGAGTAATTTACTCATCATCAAGGAGGGAGAAAAGGCTAATTCTTTATAACTTGCTGTGAATTTGGGAAGAATAGTAAAAAGTATAACTACTGGGGTAGAGAGGGAAATACTTATGATTATCCATTACAAAATTTAGTGGTATGTTCTTTGCTGTTTTTGTGTGTCATGTAGTCAAAGGAGTAGAGGCAAGAAAATATAAATCAGTATTGTTTATTTCAAGTTTTTGCCACCATATTTCACATATCAAGTCACTGGGTTATCTTTCTTTTAAGTGAATGTACCAAAATAATAAATCTGATTGGCAATTTGGATTTGAATGGTCATATGTTTATCTATTGGAAGGAAGGTTGGGCAATCTGCTTCCATAGTGATAATGCCTCGGAAACCCAAGGAGGGGTGGCTATGAGTCGGGTCTGACTCGACGGCAAATAACAACAACATTTTTATCTATAAAATGTAAATTCCACCAGAACAAGGATTTTGCTTTGCTTACTGCAGGAAACAAATGAATCTCACCAGTATCTGTTCATTTAGTTGAGTGAAATGAATTAATAAGAATAAACTTAATTTTTACCCAATTAGATTTTAGAGTATTTGGAAATGTTAGGATTAACATGAAGAAAATAGTCTGATTATTACTTCTGCTTTCCCTTTATTATTATTTTTTTCAATATTTTTTTACCTAGCCAATTATAACTCTTTTTCCTTACTGGACAAATTGCATCCCACATGTATTTCTTGTTCTTTGTTATTCAAATACCCACATTATTTTCATTAAACTGAGGTGTAAGCATCATTAAAAATTAACATGTTCATCACATTTAACAGTTTTTATTCATTAAAAGTAAATAACTCATTTTCAGTAATGAAAGCTACAGGTCCTTTTTTTTCCTAAATAGAAGAAAAACAGGACTATCTTTGAATAATGAAGCTATTGTTTATATAAAATACTTCCTAGGATAATTATTGGATATTTATCTATAGCTCCAATCCCTTGACAACCTACAAAGTAACTTAATTTTTACACTGGAATTAGGTGGCCCAAAGAGTTGGCTCAGTCTGATGAAACAGAGATTCTCCAACATCTCTTTCTACAGATGTAATCAATTTAATCCCCATGTATTCAATCTAGTGATGTCCACACCACATTTACATTGTTGAAAAAAAAGGGAACAGGCCATTAATTGCTCATATGAAAGTTCAAGATAAAGCTGAAGAAAATTAAAACAAGTCCACAAGAGCCCAAGCATGACCTTGTGTATATCCCACCTGAATTCCAAGACCATTTCAAGAATAGATTTGATGGCTGGAACACTAACGACCAAAGATCAAACCAATTGTGGAATGGCATCAAGGACATCATACATGACAAAAGTAAAAGATCATTAAAAAGACAGTAAAGAAACAAAAATGTCAGAATGGATGTCAGAAGACACTCTCTAAACTTGCTCTTGAATGCAGAACAGATAAAACAAATGGGAAAGATGATGAAGTAAAAGAGCTGAATAGAACTTTTTGAAAGGTGGCTCAAGAAGACAAAGTATTATAATGAAATGTGCAATGATTTGGAGTTAAGAAACCGAAAGGGAAGAACACAGCCAGCATTTCTCAAGCTGAAAGACCTGAAAAGAAATTCAAGCCTTGAATTGTAATACTGAAGGATTCATGGGCAAAATATTGGATGACATAGGAAACATTGAAAGAAAACGGAAGGAAAACAGAGCCACCGTACCAGAAAGAATTGGTCAACGTTCAGCCATTTCAGGAGGTAGGACAGGATCAAGAGATGACAACATTAAGGGACGAAGTCCAAACTTTACTGAAGGCATTGGTGAAAAACAAGGCCCCAGGGACTGATGGACTATTAACTGAGATGTTTCAACAAATGAATGCAGGGCTGGAGGTGCTTACTCGTTTATGCCAAGAAATTTGAAAGACAGGTACCTGGCCAAAAGATGGCAAGAGATCCATATTTGTGCTCATTCTAAAGAAATGTGATCTAACAGAATGTGGAGATTATTGAATATCACTAACATCACAAGCAAGTAAGATTTTGCTAAAGATAATTCGACAATGGTTATAGCAGTGTATCAACAAGGAACAGCCAGAAATTCAAGTTAGACTCAGAAGATGTGGAATGAGGGATATTATTGATGATGTCAGATGGATCTCAGCCGAAAGCAGAGAATACCAGACAGATGTAAACTGTGTTTTATTGACTATACAAAGGCATTGGACTGTGTGGATCATATCAAATTATGGACAACATTGCAAAGAAGGGGAATTCTAGAACGTTTAATTGTGTTCATGCTGTAACTGTACATGGACCAAGAGGCAATCACTTGAAAAGAACAAGGGGGCACTGCATGCTTTTGAATCAGGAAAGGTGTGTGTCAGGGTTGTATCATTTTCCCATACTTATTCCATCTGTATGCTGAGCAAATAATCCAAGAAGCTGGACTATATGAAGATGAAGCAGCAGCACAATTGAAGAAGACTCATTAACAATCTGCAATATTCAGGCAACACAGACTTTCTTCCTGAAAGTGAACAGCACTAGAACCATTTACTGATGAAGATCAAAGACTACAGCCTTCAGCATGGATTCTACATCAACACAAAGCAAACAAAAGTGCTCATGACTTGACCAATAAGCAACATCATGATAAATAGAGAAAAAAAAATGAAGTTGTCAAGGATTTCATTTTACTTGGATCTACAATCAATGCACATGGAAGTATTAGTCAATTAATTTTGCATTGGCAAATCTGCTGCAAAAGGGACTGAAGTGTGGCCTGATCCAATCCATGGTGTTTTCAATCACCTCATATGCATGGGAAAGCAGGACAACAAATAAGGAGGACTGTAGACAAATCAGTGGACTTGAATTATAATGTTAGTGAAGAATATTGAATATACCATGGACTCCCAGAAGAATGAACAGATCTGCCTTGGAAAAAGTACAGCCAGAATTCTCCTTAGAAGTGGGGATGGCAAGACTTCATCTCATGCACTTTGGACAGGTTACCAGAAGTGACCAGTACCTTGACAAGGACATCATGCTTGGTAACAGAGGGTCAGTAAAAAAGAGGAAGACCCTCAATGCAATTTGCTGATATATTGGCTGCATGAATGAATCCAAATACAGCAATGTTTGTGAGGATGGCTCAAGACTGTTGTACGCAGGGTTGGTATGAGTCAAAACTGACTAGATGGTATCTAACAACAACACAAAAAAATATTTAGTTAATAAATACCTTTTGTGAATAGAGTAGCTCAGAGGAAAAATACTCTGAGGAGACTGCTTTATGCATATAAAATCAATTATTAATTACAGACACTTGTAGAGACAAATACACTTTTTAGAAATTTATTTGGAACCACAAAATTTACCATGTTCTCCTCAGCTTCCTTCATTTCTGTCTCCTTGGGCTTTCAAGATGATGGCAATACTCTTCCTTTCTACTTCTTTCTTCATTTTCTTCTCATATATTATCCTAAGGTCTGATTTGAGAAAAGAAATTCTGGATATCAGCCAGTAGCAGTGTAAGATTGGTGGATAAGACAGATTTCTGAAAAACTTCAAAGGACAATAAACTGTCTTTACTGTAAAGAGTAAGATTAGTATATTCTTCCCTATGATAATAATCTGTGTAGCCATCCTCTGTGCAAAAGTAAGGATACTTTTAGTAGCAAGTAAGAGAAAACACTGACCCAAATGAGTTTCAACAACATTGAAACATATATCTCTACAGCGGGACAATTCTCCATGGATCTCTTGTGTGTCTTCATATCTTGAAACTAGAAGCACTGATGTGTTTTCTGGTCTATCTTTTCAAAGATACTTTTATGGTAGTGTGCAGCATAATAAAGGTAGTATCTCCTCCCAGAGCAAAAGTCAAGCACACTTATTACCCATAAAAAATAAAAATAATTCCGTTTCCCTAAGCACAGGGTTCTTCTGTAATGCAACCACTATGTGTGCAGGCATTCTTTGGACTTCTTCACATCATTCCGTTGGAACTGGGACTCAGGCAACTAACATAACTGCTTATACTGTGTCTACCACTATTCCTTTAAGTAATAAATTACCCTTTTGTCTCTCACCAACAAATGTAAAGCTTTCTCCCAGCACCCATGAAACTGTAGGAGGCAAACTTGGCCTGCATGAAGGGTATCATTTCAGATACTTAACAGGCCTTGACAATCTCATAATAAGAAGCCTGAAGATGAAACTAGACACCAAGCACAAACAAACACCGTGGTCCCAGATCTGCCTCCTTGTGACTTCCTTTGTTCTGCCCTTCCCAGTGTGTTGATTTCAATCTGAGTTTGGTAGTGAAATGGCTGCAGGAGTTCCAGAAGATGCATCTTGACATGATAATGTGTAGCAAAAATATGGAATGATACATCTCAGAGTAATTTTAAAGAGCTGAGACATCTTCTCTAGAAGTATTCCTTACAATGTATTGTCTAGTTCTGTGTCACATGCACATTCAAAATTGGAAAAAAAAGAAAAAAAGGTGGAGAGACATCTCATTGGCCATCAGTGGATCACATGTCCACCCATAAAACAAGAAGAGTAGCAGAAGGACATCTCAGTTGCTAGTTCTGATTAACATGCTCCCCTGTAAACCACAGCAAAGGGAGAAGGAAGACAAAAGAAAACAAGTGAACTAAACTGGTTTAGAAGAGGCTCTGTGTGGCTGGAGTTTGGGAATGGTAAAGAGAATTTTATGAAGACTAGTTTCCATCCAAGGAGCTCTGGTAGCATAGTGCCTAAAGCACTTGACTGCTAACC
>NW_006921589.1:2560198-2565230 GCF_000298275.1 Orycteropus afer afer
AAAAAAAAAAAAAAAAAGGTCAGCATATACGTTACATAACAACCAAATCTTGACTGGCAGAGTTGGAAACAATAGTGTCTTGCTCAAAGATGGCAGCCAACATGCCACTTTGAATGTGTGTTCCTCTGCACAATCCTGGCAATAATTCAATCTTCTGAGTCAGGCTCTGGAAAGAGCTCACTATGCCTCTTCTGAGCCTTCCATTCAAGGGCTTTGATCCACAAATTTTCCCATTCTAGGTATCATTCTGTTACACCCACATTGTACACATTTGAATCTGTTCTGGTTTCACTAGGTCAACCATGACTGAACTGGCTGGCAGCCCTGGTTCAAAGACTACCTTCAATCTTGCCTAGACACGCAAATACTGGGCTGTGAGGCCTATTAAAGGTGCTGTGTAATTGCTGCTAGAAATAGCATGTTATCATGACCTAAAACAATGCCAAGTACGTTGTATGTACTTAGTTGGCTTTAAAAAAATAACTTTATGAATGAATAAATATATTAAATAATAAGACATGTATGAGAAAGAGCAAGAGTAACTAAGCATCGCAAGCCAGTAAGTTGTTGAGATCTATAGAGATAGTGAAAGCATTACTATGCATGTCAGTACTGGTACGTGGATCAGAAACCTTTCAAAGTCTTGTAACTATCTCTGAATTATTTTGTTTGCATGTTACAAAAAGCCAACCAAAACTGGCCTAAGCAAAGAAAGGAATTTTGGCTCCTGTAGCTAATAAGGCCAGCAGTACAATCTATAGGCAAGGCTGGATGTAGAATGACATCACCAGGAATCAATCTTTCTCTGGCTCTGAGCCATGCTTTGTTATGTTAGATTGGTTCTCAGACAGTCCTCTCACTGTAAGGACAGGGTAGCTCCAGAATTATGTTACTACTCTACCAGCTCTCATGGAAAGAGACTTCCCCTTTTTTCCATTTCTCCAGCGAAATTCCAGGCGGTCTCATCTTGTACCAGTATAGATCACTCTACAGTATGACATGTGGAGTAT
Organism: Orycteropus afer afer; assembly: GCF_000298275.1. Taxonomy (NCBI): domain Eukaryota; kingdom Metazoa; phylum Chordata; class Mammalia; order Tubulidentata; family Orycteropodidae; genus Orycteropus; species Orycteropus afer. The sequence continues at coordinate 2,561,209 of NW_006921589.1, forward strand.
GGAGTAGGTGATGTTCTGGTTGACCAAGTCATGCTTATTCCTAGAACCAGGATTAAAGTTAGTTCTGTCTGATCCATGTGGATTGAGAGTTTAGAAGTAGTACCCTAAAAGGGAATTGGGGTACTCTTATTAGAAGACAGAGAAACAGAGACTGGGCATGCCAAGAGAAATATGTCCACTATATTTCCTTTTTTTTTAATTTTTTTGTCATTGTCTTCATTGTATTTTATGAAGAAACTGGTTTATTAGGTGTCCTGATGGAGCTCTGGCGTAATAGTGGTTAACACAGTCAACTGTTAAACAAAGGGTCAGCGGTTCAAACCTTACAGTCTTTCCACGGGAGAAAGATGTGGCAGTCTGCTTCCATAAAAAATACAGCCTTGGAATCTCTATGGGGCAGTTCTACCCTGTCCTATAGGGTTGCTATGAGTTGGAATCAACAGCAGTGGGTTTGGGGGTGTTCTTTTCTCTGTGGTCACAACTGTTAAGCCAGTGCTCATTTTATTAATGTCTCCACACTTAGAAGTGGCTATTTCAAATTAGAGAGTGAAAATATATACCACTTGTTGATATGTTATTTTAATTCTCCTCAAAATTATTATCATATATTAGAATCAACCTGTTCCTAGCTCTAATCTCCTATTGTTTGCCTGTTAAGCATGTGATTCAGTTTCCAGTTTGTTCACTTCTTTTCCATCTCTAGAAGAAGAATACACCAATCAAACCTCTTTGTTTCTTCTCTTTCTGGCCATAATCACACTGTCATTTATTAGTCACTATTTAGGGATAATGGATATCATTCTACTTTATTGCAGAAGATAAATAAACAGCAAGTTGACATCACGTTGATTTCTATTCCTAGCAATCACATGTGTTACAGAGTAGAACTGCCCCATAGGGTTTTCTTGACTGTAATGTTTATGGAAGGAGATCACTGGGTCTTTCAATGTGAGAGCCGCTGGAACTGGCAACATGTCAGTAAGCCACTAAGCACTTAACTGTTGCACCATCAGGTTACCTCAAACAGCAATAAATTCCTTCAAACTCAAATAACTTTACAGTAGGAACTATCTAGCCTGGGAACACCATTAAAAACAATCACACATAAAGAAACATTTTCATAAAGCAAATCAAAATAGGTTGAACAAAATGCTGAGTCAAAATGTATGTATTCTGCTCCTTTATGAGATTTCAGTAACAGTTGTGTTTCTTTAAGAAGACAGGGTTAAGTGTAAATGAACCAAAATAGAAGAAAGTACTTGTGCAACAAACTAAGCCTATTTTTCCTTGAATGCTAGAGGATGGCTATTAACTTCAAATGGGACAGAGATAATAGGCTTCAAAATGAAGATTTCTTCCAAATCCACTCACACTCATTAAGGAAGACAATTGTTTCCTCATTGCTCCTAATTTCCCTGGTAGCCTAAAGAAGTCAAAGTTAAAGACTATTAAAAGAAAATAACTATGACAATTGCTGCACTGATGTAGAAGAACAGTAGAAAGGAAATACAGGGAAACAATATTTAGCCCAATTGGGTCCATTGTTTGTTAGCAAATATATTTTCTCAAACATTAGCTGAAGCAGGCAAATTATTTTCTACCGCCTCATTCTAGATTCTTTTTAAGTATCTATTTCATGCTAACCAGACGTCTGGCGGTTCAAACCCACCAGCCACTCCTCAGAAGGAAGGTTGGGCAATCCTACTTCCGTAGTGATACTGCCTCGGAAACCCAAGGAGGGGTCACTATGAGTCGGGGCCGACTCGACGGCACATAACAACAACATAACATTTCATGTTGGGTAAACTATTATGAAATTCAGAAGCCCAGGAAACGGTGTGGAATACATATATTGTAGCAAAGTTTTCAAACACAAATTATTTTATATGATTACATTAAAATAATATAAAATACAAGCACACATATTGGCACTATATATCAGAAAGGCAAGGTATATGTTTTCCACTAAATGTATAGGGCTCTGATAGCAATTGTGGGAGCTCTGGTGGCATAGTGCCTAAGGCATTTGACTGTTAACCAGAAGGCTGATGGTCCAAACCCACCAGCCACTCCACAGAAGGAATATGGGGCAATTTACTCCCATAAAGATTTACCGCCTCAAAAAACCAATGGGAGTCACTATGAGTTGGAATTGACTCTAGGGCAGTGGGGTTTTTGGTTTAATAGCAATTGTATAAACAATAATAACATTTGAAGAAAAACTCAATGTTAAACTTCCGTAAGATTTTATAGATTAAACAGAGTACTCTCAGTATAAATTGATTAAAAGCACATCCTGTAAATCTTGGTGAGTTATAGCTATGTCTCAGTATGTTGTTGTTGTTGTTGTTGTTATGTGCCGTCGAGTCGGCCCCGACTCATAGCGACCCCTCCTTGGGTTTCCGAGGCAGTATCACTACGGAAGTAGGATTGCCCAACCTTCCTTCTAGGATTCATTTTAAATGTACCCCAAATATTGACAATTCAAAGAAGACTTGTGAAAATAAATCAAAAATAAGGGAAAATGGAGAAATAACACAGATACGAAGGGAGTGATTTATTAGGAAAAACAAGTGCTGTTTTTTTTTTTTTTTTACAAGGGAGGAGATGATTTACCAAGTCCCATAGGGTCACTATGAAGGAGTTCTGATGGCGCAGTGCCTAAGGCATTTGACTGCTAACCAGAAGGTTGAGTTCAAGCCCATCAGTCACTCTGTGGAAGGAAGATGAGGCAATCTACTACTGTAAACGTTTGTTGTTGTTGTTACATGACATTGATGTCTCCAATGTATAAAGACCCTATGCACAGCAGAACAAAACACTGCTTGGTCTTGTGCCAGCCTCTGAGCCTCTGATCCTTGCTATACCTGAGCCCATCGTTGCAGCCACTGTGTCAATCCATCTCATTGAGGGCCTTCCCCTTGTTCGTTGACCTTCCACATTACCAAGCATGATGTCCTTCTCCAGGGAATGGTTCCTTCTGGCAACACAACCAAAGTAGATGAGATGAAGACTGTCCATTGTCTCTTCCAAGGAGTATTCTGGGTGCACTTCTTCTGGGAAAGATTTGTTAGTCCTTTTAGCAGACCATGGTACTCTTAGCATTCTTCTCCAACACCACAACTCAAAAGAATCAACTCTTCTTTGGTCTTCTTTATTCATTGTCCTGATCTCACATGCACAAGAGGTGACTGAAAATACCATGGCTCGGGTTAGACACACCTTAGTCTTCAAGGAGACATCTTTGCTCTTCAGCACTTGAAAGAGGTCTTTTGCAGCAGATTTTTCCAATGCAATACATTGTCTGATGTCTTGACTGCTGCTTCCATTAGTGTTGATTGCAGAGCCAAGTAATATGAAATCCTTGACAACGTCAATCTTTTCTCCATCTACTGTGAAGCTGTTTATTGGAACAGTTGTGAGGATTTTTGTTTTCTTTATATTGAGGTGCAACCCATATCGCAGGCTGTAGTCTTTAATCTTCATCAGTAAGTGCTCACTTTCAGCAAGCAAAGTTGTGTCATCTGCGTATCTCAGGTTGTTAATGAGCCTTCTTCCAATCCTGATGTTATGCTCTTCTTCATATAATCCAGCTTCTTGGATTATTTGTTCACCATGTAGATTGAGTAAGTATGGTAAAAGAATACAACCTCCACACACTCCCTTCTTGATTTTGAACCATGCAGTATCCCCTTGTTCTTTTCAAATGACAGCCTCCTGATCTATGTACAGGTTCCTCATGAGCATAATAAAGTGTTCTGGAATTCCCATTCTTCTCAATGTTATCCACAATTTGTCATGATCCACATGATTGAATGCTTTTGCATAGTCAATAAAACATAAGTGAACATCTTTCTGGAATTCTTTACTTTCAGCTAAGATCCATCTGACATCAGCAATGATATCCCTCATTCCACATCCTCTTCTGGATCCAGCTTGCATTTCTGGAAGTTCTCTGTCAATATATTTCTACAACCATTTTTGAATTATCTTCAATACGATTTTACTTGCATGTGATATTA
>NW_006921589.1:2565805-2591087 GCF_000298275.1 Orycteropus afer afer
GGCTGGTGGGTTTGAACCGCCAGCCTTCTGGTTAGCAGTCAAGTGCTTTAGCCACTATGCTACCAGGTTTACTACCTTGGAAACCCAACTGACTCAGTGGCACTAGGTTTGTTTTTTTGGTTTTTAAGTGATTCCACCACTCATCTGTCAGTTTGTTATACTGTGGTTGCTTGCATGTTGCTATGATGCTGGAAGCTATGCCACTGGTATTTCAAATACCAGCAAGGTCAGGCATGGAGAAGGTTCCAGTGGAGCTTCCAGACTAAGATAGCCTAGAAAGAAGAACCTGGTGACCTACTTCAGAAAAAATTAACCAATGAAAACCTTATAATAGCAGTGGAACATTTATGTAGTGGCAGAAGATTAGCCCCTCAAATTAGAAAACACTCAAAATATGGCTGGGGAAGGGCTGCTTCCTCAAAGTGTAGTCGATCTTAATGCTATGGATGGAGTAAAGCTTTCTGGACATTCATTTGCTGATGTGGCACAACAGAAAATGAGAAATAATGGCTTCCAACATCCATTAATAATCAGAACATGGAACGCACAAAGTATGAATCTAGGAAAATTGGAAGTCATCTGAAATGGATTGATATTGGCCATTTTGAATTGGCTATATGGTTATCTAAATCAAAATGGCCAATACCAATACCAGTTCATTTCAGACAACTTCCAATTTCCCTAGATTCATAATTGTGTATTCCATGTTCTGAATATTAGTGGATGTTGGCAACCATTATTTCTCATTTTCAGTTGTACCACATCAGCAAATGAATATCAAAAAAACTTTACTCCATTCACAGCATTAAGGTTGACTCTACTTTGAGGAAGCAGCCTTTCCCCAGTCATATTTTTGAGTGTTTTTGACTTGACGACAGTGAGTTTGGTTTGTTTCAGTATGGTCTACTATGCCAGAATTGAATTGAAGAAGAATGACTTTGCATTTATTATCAAAAAGACCATTTCAATATCTATCCCAAATGCACTATAAGTGGTAAGATAATATTTGTATGTCTACAAGGAAAACCAATAAATATGACTAATATTCAAATTTACATATCAAAAACTCATGGCAAGCATGAAGATATTGCAGATCTTTACCAACTTCTAGAGTCTGAAATTTATCAAACATGTAATCAAGATGCACTGATAATTATAATTATTGAAGTGTGAAAGTTGGAAACAAAGAAGATCAGCAGTTGTAAAATATGGCCTTGGTGATAGACACAATGTCAGAGATTGCATGATAAATTTTTGCAAGGCAATGACTTATTCATTGCAAATGACTTTTTCAACAATGTAAATAGTGACTAGAGACAGGGACCTCACCAGATGGAACACACAGGATCTGTGGAAAGAAACAATGGAGAAGCTCAATATCATCAGTCAGAACAAGGCCAGATGCCAACTGTGGAACAGACCATCAGTTGCTCATATGCAAGTTAAAGTTGAAGCTGAAGAAAATCAATATAAGTCCATAATGCCAAAGGTTGAACTTGAGTACATTCTACCTGAACATAAGAGACCATCTCAAGAATAGATTTGATGCACTGAACACTAATGATTGAAGAATACACAAGCTCTGGGATGATGTCAAGGACATCATACATAATGGAAGCAAAAGGCCATTGAAAAGACAAGAAAGAAAAGACCAAAAATGATGTTAGAAGAGACTCTGAAACTTGGTCTTGAATGGAAACTAGCTAAAGTGAATGGAAGAAATGATGAAATAAAAGAGCAGAACAGGAGATTTCAAAGGACACTCCAGAAGACAAAGTAAAGTGTTATAATGAAATGGGCAAAGATTTGGAGTTAGAAGGCCAAAAGAGAAGAACACATTAGGCATTTCTCAAGCTGAAAGAACTGAAGAAGAAATTCAAGACTCGAGTTGGAATATAGAAGGATCTATGGACAAAATATTAAAGGATGCAGGAAGCATCAAAAGATGAAAAGAATACACAGGATCCTGTACCAGAAAGAACTGGTATGTGTTCAACCATTTCAGGAAGTAGCATATAATCAAGAACTGATGGTATTGAATGAAGAAGTCCAAGCTGCACTGAAGGCACTGGCAAAAAACAAGACTCCAGGAACTGACAGAATAACAATTGGGATGTTTCAACAAAGGGATGGAATGCTGGAAGCACTAACTTGGCTATGCCAAGATATTTGAAAGACAACTACCTCGATAAGTGATGGAAGAAATAAATTATTTTTGCTCATTCCAATGATAGGTGATCCAACAGAATATGGAAATTATTGAACAATGTCATTAATATCACATGCAAGTAAAATTTTGCTGAAAATAATTTAAAACTGGTTGTAATTAAAACATTGACAGGGAACTTCCAGAAATTCAAGTTAGATTAAGAAGAGGACATGGAATGAGGGATATCATAGCTGTTCATATGAATCTTATTTGAAAGAAGAGAATCTGAGAAAGATGTTTACCTGTATTTTATTGACTATGCAAAGGCATTTGATTGTGTGAGTCTTAACACATTATGGATAACATTGTGAAGAAGAGAATTTCAGAACCCTTAATTGTACTCATGAGGAACCTATATGAACCAAGAGGCAGTCATTCAAACAGAAAAAGGGGATAGTACATGTTTCAAAATCAGCAAAGTTGTTTATCAGCATTGTATGTTTTCATCATACTTATTTGTTCATCTATCATTCTTCACTAACACTGTACATCAGAAAAAGTATATCAGAATGCTCCTGAGAAGTAACAATTTATCTCATCTACTTTGGACATATTATCAAGAGGGACCAGTCCCTGGAGAAAGACATCATGTTTCTTAAAGTAGAGGGTCAGTGAAAAAGAGGAAGACAGACCCTCAATGAGATGGATTGACACAGTGGCTGCAACAATGGGGTCAAACACAGTAGGACCAAGTAGTTTCATTCTGATTTTCATAGGGCTGCTGTGAGTCAGAACTGACTTGTTGGCACCTAACAACAACATAAGTGATTGTGATACACTCTAGGTAGTTCTAGACAATGTTCCAGAGCATGAGTTAGCAAAATTTTCCTATAAAGTGCCAAATGGTAAATACTTTAGGCCTTGAAACAACACATTCTTGGTCAAAACTATCCAATGTTGCCATTGTACAGCTAAGAAGACATAGATAATATATTAGTGAATGAATGTTGCTATATTCCAAGGAAATTTTATCTATAAAATAGAATACATATTGTTCACCAAAGAAGATATCAAAAGGCCACTAAGCACAGAAAAAGATGCTCAAAATTATTAGCTATTGTTGAGTGCCATTGAGTAGATTCAGACTCATAATGACCCTATAGGGCAGAGCAGAATTTCCCCATATAGTTTCCAAGGATATAAATCTTTATGGAAGCAAACTGCCATATCTCTCTACCACGGAGCAGCTGGTGAGTTTGAACCACTGTCCTTTTAGGCAACAGCCCAATGTTTTTTAACCATTGTACCACCAGAGCTCCCTCCTTCTAGCACCCATTGTTGTTGTTATGTGTCGTCGAGTGGGACCCGACTCATAGCAACCCCTCCTTGGGTTTCCAAGGCAGTATCACTATGGAAGTAAATTGCCCAACCTTCCTTCGGAGGAGTGGCTGGTGGGTTTGAACCGCCAGCCTTCTGGTTAGCAGTCAAGTGCCTTAGCCACTATGCTAATGAGATATCACTTCAGCCTCTTTGAAACAACTCGATTAAAACTGAAAACAACAGGTGTTGGCAAGGTTGTGAAAGTGAATAAAATAGCCAGAAACAACATACATTTAAATGAATGAGTATTTTTTAGTTTAACTATGATGACTAATTAGAAAATATAACAAAGATCTCATTTTAATATTAATAAGAACACCTAAGGCTGTAACATGTAAATGTCTACATAAACATAAACATTTTAATAAGAGCCAAAAGAAGCTCTGAAAAAGTGAAACTCTCTCCGCTGAAAGCTGCACAGTCAATACTCCCAGCTCCTTCCCCTGGAAGGAAGCAAGCTCTTCACCATAAAACTCATTATGTCTTGACGAGCCATGCATTTTAGTTGCTTGTTGGTGTATTTTCAATCTCCCCCAACCAAAATGTAAGCTCTGGGAGTACCGGGATTTTATTCTGTGTTTCCTGCTGGGTACCCAGCTCCAAGAGCAGTTCTAGGCACAAATAGAGCCTTTATGTAGGATTTTAATATCTTGGAAAATTAATAGATACTCAGGTTTGTCTTTCATAAACTCATTTAGTTTCTATCAAGGTAGTCATGGGAAGGCATACAAGTAGGAGCTCACAACATACATTTAGAGTCAAGAACCAGAATTAACAATTATAATGTTGGTTCAATGGTTAGAGTCCAAATCTTTAGACTTCAAGCTTTTTGACCTTTAAGGAGAGCTCTCAGGAGGAAGGCCTGATCACATCTCGAACCAAGAGGAGGTCCTTCATAGCTAGGGTCCAAGGACAGAAGTGGACAGAATCTCAGTTTGATCTCTGCTTTCTTTCATTCAATGAACAGAAATTTAAGGTTTACATGTGAGTTCATATAAATTCAAATAAGCCAGCCCAGCCAGGAGCAGCAGGAAGGTGGCTGTTTGTTTGCATGGTGAAGCAACCCCAGAGGCAGGCCAGCATGGCGCTGAGGGAAAGCAGGTGTTTGTTTGTGTTCATGGAGCACCCCCAGGGTAGGCCAGGTAAGAGAGCAGGGTGGGGGAGACAGGAAATGAGTGGAGCAGTTTGGAACAGCTAAGGGGAACAAACTTGTCTGTCAGTTTGTCATACTGTGATGGCTTGAGCGTTGCTGTGAGGCTGGAGGCTATGCCACTGGTGTCGCAAATACCAGCAGGGTCACCCGTGGTGGACAGGTTTCAGCAGCGCTTTCAGACTAAGACAGACTCAGAAGAAGTAAGAGGCCGCCCACTTCTCAAAGAATTGGCCAGTAAAAACCTTATAAATAGCAGTGAAACACTGTGTGATATATTACTGGAAACTTTATGAATAGCCCTGAAACACTGTGTGATATAGTGCCGGAAGATGAGCCCCTCAGGTCGGAAGGCACTCATACTATGACTGAGGAAGAGCTGCTTCCTCAGAGTAGAGCTGACATTAATGATGTGGATAGCATAAAGCTTTTGGGACCTCCATTTCCTGATGTGACATGTCTCAAGATGAGAAGAAGCAACAGCAAACATCTATTAATAAGCAGAACAGGAATGCACAAAGTATGAATCTCGAAAAATTGAAAGTTGTAAAAAATGAAATGGAACACATAAAGATCAATATCCTAGGCATTAGTGAGCTAAATGGACTGGTTTTGGCCATTTTGATTCAGATGATTATATGATCTACTATGCTGGGAATGACAAATTGAAGAATGACACGGCATTCATCATCACAAAGAATGTATCAAGATCTATTCTTAAGTACAATGGTGTCAGTGATAGGATAATATCCATATGCCTACAAGGAAGGCCAGTAAATACTGCTATTATTCAAATTTATGCACCAACCACCAAAGCCATAGGTGAAGAAATGGAAGATTTTGTCATACTGTGGTGGCTTGCATGTTGCTGTGAGACTGGAGGCTATGTCATTGGTGTTTCAAATGCCAGCAGGGTTGCCCATGGTGGATGGGTTTCAACAGAGCTTCCAGACTGAGACAGACTCAGAAGAAGGAAGAGGTCATCCATTTCTCAAAGAATTGACCAGAGAAAACCTTATGAATAGCAGTGAAACACTGTCTGATATATTACTGGATAACTTTATGAATAGCCCCGAAACTCTGTCCAATACAGTTAATACTACTATTACTCAAAGTTATGCACTAACCACCACAGCCAAACATAAGGAAATTGAAATTTTCTACCAACTTCTGCAGTCTAAAATTGACTAAACATGCAATCAAGATGTGTTAATTATCACTGGTGATTGGAACGCGAAAGTTGGAAACAAAGAAGAATCACCAATAGTTAGATAATATGGTCTTGGTGATAGAGATGATGCTGGAGACTGCATGATAGAATTTTGCAAGACCAGTGACTTGTTCATCACAAATACCTTTTCTCAACAACACAAACGGTGGCTATACATGTGCACTTTGCCAGACGGAGTACACAGGAATCAGATTGACTACATCTATGGCAAGAGACAATGGAGAAGCTCAACATCTTCAGCCAAAATCAGGCCAGGAGCTGATTGTGCAACAGACCATCAACTCCTCATATGGAAGTTCAAGCTGAAGCTGAAGACAACTAAAAGAAGTCCACAAGAGCCAAAATATGACCTTGATTATATCCCTCCTGAATTTAGAGACCATCTAAAGAATAGATTTGATGCATTGAACACCAATGACTGGAAACCAGAGGAATAAGAATTGTGGGATGACATCAAGAACATCACACATGAAGAAAGCAAAAGGTCATTAAAAAGACAGGAAAGGAAGAAAAGACCAATATAGATGTCAGAAAAGACTCTGAAACTTGCCCTTGAATGGAGAGTAGCTAAAACAAGTGGAAAAAATCAACAGGATGAAAGAGCTGAACAGAAGATTTCAAAGAGCAGCTGGAGAAAACAAAGTCAATTATTATAATGAAATATGCAAACACCTAGAGTTGGAAAACCAAAAGGAAATAACATGCTCAGCATTTCTCAAGCTGAAAGAACTGAAGAAAAAATTTAAGCCTCGAATTGCAATATTGAGAGATTCTGTGGGCAATATGTTGAATGATGCAGGAAACATCAAAAGATGGATGGAATACACAGTCACTATACCAAAAAGAATTGATAGATAATCGCCCATTTCAAGAGGTGGCATATGATCAAGAACCAATGGTACCGAAGGAAGAAGTCGAAGCTGCACTGAAGGAACTGGCATAAAACAAAGCTCTAAGAATTGACAGAATACCCACTGAGATGTTTCAACAAATGGATGTTGCTATGGAGGCACTCACTCGGCTATGCCAAGAAATTTGGAAGACAGCTACCTGGCCAACTGACTGGAAGAGATCCATATTTGTACCCATTCCAAAGAAAGGTGATCCCATTGTTGTTGCTGTTGTTGTGTGCCGTCGAGTCACACCCGACTCAGAGCGACATCTCCTTGGGTTTCCGAAGCGGCATCACTAAGGAAGTAGATTGCCCAACCTTCCTTCAGAGGAGTGGCTGGTGGGTTTGAACCACCAGCCTTCTGGTTAGCAGTCAAGTGCCTTAGGCACTATTCCACTAGAATGTGGAAATTATCAAACAATATCATTGATACCACAAACAAGTAAAATCTTACTGAAGATAATTCAAAAATGGTTGCAGCAGTATATTGACAGAGAACTTCCAGAAATGCAAGCTGGATTCAGAAGGAGACATGGAGTGAAGGACATCACAGCTGATGTTAGATGGATCTTGGCTCAAAGCAAAAATACCAGAGAGATGTTTGTGTTTTATTGACTATGCAAAGGCATTTGATTGTGTGGATCATAACAAATTGTGGATAACATTGAGAAGAATGGGAATTCCATAACATTTAATGGTACTCATTAGGAACCTGTACATGGACCATGAGGCTGTCATTCAAACAGAACAAGGGGATACTGCATGGTTTAAAATCAAAAAGGAAGTGCATCAGGATTGTATCCTTTTACCATACTTATTCAATCTGTATGCTGAGCAAATAATCCAAGAAGTCGGACTACATGAAGAAGAACATGACATCAGAATTGGAAGAAGACTCATTAACAATATGAGATACACAGATGACACAACTTTGCTTGTTGAAAGTAAGGATGACTTGGAGCACTTACTAATGAAGATTAAAGACTACAGTCTGCAATATGGATTACACCTCAATATAAAGAAAGCAAAAACCCTTACAACTGGACCAATAAGCAGCATCACAAGAAATGGAGAAAAGTTTGAAGTTGACAAAGACTTCATATTACTTGGTTCCACAATCAATGCCAAAAGAAGCAGCATTCGAGACATCAAAAGACATATTGCATTGGGCAAATCTGCTGCAAAAGACCTCTTTCAAGTTCTGAAGAGCAAAGATATCTCTTTGAAGATTAAGATTGTGTCTACACAATGCACCTAACCCAAGCATGGTATTTTCAATCGCCTCATATACATGTGAGAACTGGACAATGAATAAGGAAGACCGAAGAAGAGTTGACGCTTTTGAGTTGTTATGTTGGTAAAGAATGAAAGTACTGTGGACTGCTGAAAGAACTCACAAATCTGTTCTGGAGGAAGTGTAGCCAGCATGCTCCTTGGAGTCCTTGGAGGAGAGAATGGCAGACTTCATCTCACTTACTTTGGTCATGCTGTTAGAAAAGAACATTCTCTGGAGAGGGATGTCATGCTTAGTAAGTGGAGGATCAACAAAAAAGGGGAAGGCCCTCAACAAGATAGATTGACACAGTGGCTGCAGCAATGGACTCAGGTATAGTAGGGATCATGAGGTTGGCATAGGACCAGGCATTGTTTTATTCTGTTGTACATGAGTTTGCTATGAATTGGAGATAACATGACAGCACATAACATTTGAATTCATTACCTTGGCTCCACATGACAAGGGCCAGTATGACGTCAAACACAAGTATTTCTTTTCTCTAGTATTGGAGAGTAGCTGAAAGAAGCATCTTTCCATCAAGGTTAGAGACTTGGGACATTGTTTAGAGATTAACTATGCTATATTATCTTGTGTCACAGCATGGTGGGGCAAACTGAACTTATAAGTTGTTTAAGTTCTTTACATATTTCACATGCTTCTATGTTTAAGTTCAGAAATTTTCTAATTAACTTCTTATGACTTACAGGTTTCTAATGACTTTTGCTTAATGTTACAGAGCCTCACAAAAGTTGACATATTTGTATTTCTACATTCATATGATGAGTGTTTATACATATATATTTTGAAAGTGTACTAGTGAGAATACTGAGATACTTTATGGAATTTGAAATCATTATAGAAACACACAGAACAAGGCCAAAGAATACTTAGCAAAACTTTTTTCATTGAATGAATAAAAGAATATGTATGAAGAACTTAACATTGTATTTGGGAGCTCTGGTGTCATAGTGCCTAAGGCATTTGACTGCTAACCAGAAGGCTGGAAGTTCAAACCCACCAGCCACTCCTGGGAAGAAAGATTGGGCAATCTACTTCTGTAGTGATACCACCTCGGAAACCCAAGGAGGGGTCTCTATGAGTTGGACTCAATCCAACGCCAGTGAGTAACACTATATTTAGCACTTCTCTCAAACTCCAAATTCACTGCCACCAATTTGATTCTGACTCATAGCGATCCCCATTGGGTTCCCAAGGCCGTAAATCTTTAAGAAAACAGATTGCCTCATCTTTCTTCTGGGAGCAGCTGATAAATTCAAAGCACTGACCTTTTGGTTAGCAGCCAAATGCCTTAACTACTACACCACCAGATCCTTGTATGTTTCCTAGGGTTTCCCTAATAGAACACCACAAAGGCAGTGGCTTTGTAGGCCACTGGAGGCAAGAAATACAAACAACTTGTTGCCTGAGCCACGATCCCTCTGAAGTTTCTAGGGAATATCCTTTCTTGTCTCTTCCAGGTTCTGGTAGCCCCAGGCATTCCACGGCTTATAGCAGCATCTACATATGGTCTTCCTTTGTGTGCCTTTTCCCCTCTGTAATATGACAACATTCAGATTGGATTAGGACTTACCCTACTCCAGGAGGACCTCATGTTAACTGATAACATCTTCAAAGATCTAATTTCCAAACAAGGTCATGTTCACAAGTACCAGGGGTTTGGGCTATGACACAGCTTTTTGGAGGACACAATTCAGTCCATAATATCAACATTAAAATCATATATGAGTATTTAAGGACATGCAAAAATAATTATACTAAAAAATAGAATGGTGAGAAAACAAGACACATATATAAGAAGGAGTGGTACAAATTTTTCCGGAGAGAATGAGAGAGAGATGGATGCAGCAAATCCATTGCTGTCGAGTCAATTCCAACTCACAGCCACCCCATAGGACAGGGTAGAAATGCCCCATACAATTTCCAAGTAAATCTTTACGGAAGCAGACTGCCACATCTTTCTCTAACAGAGCAGCTGGTGGGTTCAAACCACTGATCATTTTGGTTACCTGCTGAGTGCTTTAAGCATCGCACCACGAGGGGTCTTTTGATGCACAGATAGATGCCCCCAAGCCCCAAATATATACCAGATGAAAATCCCTCCAAATGATTAACAAAAGCTTTTGCTGGAGCTTATGGGTGATTTTCCAATGAGAACATTGGTGATATTTTTCATAACTGAATAAAAATAAATAAAGGAATTTGTAGGGAACGAGAATAATGATTTCCTAATATTGTGTTGTTGTTATGTGCCATTGAGTGGGTCCTGACTCATAGTGACCCCTCCTTGGGTTTCCGAGGCAGTATCACTACGGAAGTAGGTTGCCCAACCTTCCTTCCGAGGAGTGGCTAGTGGGTTTGAACCTCCAGCCTTCTGGTTAGCAGTCAAGTGCCTTAGGCACTACACTACCAGAACTTCCATTTCCTAATATAGATGTATTTAATAGAAGTATTTAAATAATCATTAAATTAAATTGTTAGAAAATCTTATAATAAAATTTCAAGCAGTTAAAATGTTTATAGAGAGTTTATTTTTTCCCTTGATATTTGTGTTCCTAGTATCTAAAGATATCATGTTTTTATCTTTATTTTCTCTTAGAAAATTTTCAGATAGAAGATAGAGCTACAATCCAGTGTCTTTTGGGGAGGGGGAGTGGGTGCACAGTAGAGGAGAAAGATAATTCTAAAGGTCTTGAGGAAAGGCAAAGCTGGTAGTCTTAATATGCCCTTGGAGAATCAACTTAACAACCTAAATTGGTTTCTTAGGAGACAAGTATCAAGTCGTTTAATAAGAAGGTCCCTATTTCCAGGATTCTATTCTCTTCTAATCTAAAAATATCTTGGAATGCGATAGTCTGGAAACCACTTTGAAACTTGGCTTTATTGAATGGCATTTCAAAATAAACCCAGCTGCTTTCTAAGGGAAGATTGGCTTAGGTTTTTATTTCACACATTATTTTAGACACTGACAATGGATTCAGAAGTTCAAAATATATGCAAATAATTTAAAATTACATTTGAAAAGATGCCAGTGAGGCCATGCAGGTAGTGTAAGGCATCTTGGATGGGAATAGAAGGGGTTATATTTCTAGATGTGCCACCAATGTCTGTGTGACCTCAGGCAATTCATTCTCATTCTATTACATTGGGACTTAGTTCTCTGATCTGAAAAGTGCAGGGGGGTTGGAAAGTGATTTTCCTGAAGTTCTTTTTCAAATCGATAGAGAATTCTGAGAAAGGTTATGGATTCAGCACTCTTGACATTCTTAGAACATACCCATTCTCTGATCATTGAAACCAAAAAAAAAAAAAAACAACTCACTGTCATCAAGTTGACTCCAACTCACAGTGACCCCTGTTGGATTTCTGAGGCTGTACACCTTTATGGAAGGAGACCACCCCATCTTCCTTCCATGGAGCAGCTAGTGGGTTTGAACTGCTGATCTTCTGGTTAGCAGCCAAATGCCTTATCCACTATGCCACCAGAGATCCTTCTGGTCACTGACTACTCAGCTTCAAAAAAGGAGCTCTGGTGGTGTAGTGCCTAAGGCACTTGACGGCTAACCAGAAGGCTGGCGGTCCAAATCCACCAGACACTCCTTGGAAGGAAGATTGAGCAATCTACTTCTATAGAGATACTGCCTCAGAAACCCAAGGAGGGGTCGCTATAAGTTAGAAATTAATACATCTCAGATATTCTTTCACTGAGAAAAAAAAATCAAGTTCTAAAGAAGAAATTATTAATATAGAGCAAAACTTTGAAATCACAGAAAATCACACAGCAGATTTTCCTGAGCTACCTTAGCAAATTGCCAACAACCAAAATGGCTCTATATTAATGGTGATGATGATGATGATGAGCTTTAATTCACTTGGACACCCTAAAACCAAAACTAGCAAACAAAAACCCCCACCAAACTTGTTGCCATCAATTCCACTGCAACTCATAACAACCCCCATTGAATTTCTAAGGCCGTAAATCTTTACGAAAGCAGACTGCCTCATCTTTCGTTCATGGGGCAGCTGGTGGGTTTTATCCACCGACCTTTCAGTTGGCAGCCAAATGCCTTAACTACCGTACCACCAGAGCTCCTTGTTACCCACCAAGGCAGAGTAAAAATCTACTAACATAGATCCTCCCACTGGGGCTTATTCTGGTTACCTAGTGCAAGTCTGGCAGGAATATACCACAAATGGGATGGCTTGAACAAACAGGAGCTTATTTGCTTACAGTTTGGAGGCTTTAAGTCTGAGTTCAAAGCGCCAGGCTCTAGGGGTGAAAGCCCCTCAACCTTGGACTTCAGCTCGGCCTGCTGCTTCTGCCACACTTTTCTTCACTCAGACAGCTGCTGGCTGCTGAGACTGACAAACCCAAAAGTGATAAGTAAAAAAAAGCATAGTCCTGATGCTATCAAACCACGTGGCAGGCCATTAATTCAAGTCCACTGAAAGTCCCAAGGTCAGCAGAGCATGACAGGCTGCTGAACAATGACACAGCTACATTCAGGGTTCAAGCATGCCATAGGCTAGAGACAATTCCCAAAGCTGTTTCTTATATACGGGAAGCAGACCACATTACTAAGGCAGCTACTGAGCTGCTCACAGTAGATTCCATCGTGGAGTTGATTGCCAGTCTCATTCATCATGGGGAATCCTACATCCCACTGCCCAGCCACTCAACCAGGCCCAGCCAAGTTGACACACAAATTCAACTACCACAGGGCTCATTCCTCAAATCAGGCTGAGTTTAGCCCTTGTGATGCCTGGATGATGACGATTTCAGTGTCTCTCTCCCCTGTGTTTCATTGCACTCTCATTAACATCTCAAGAAGCCTTTTATTCATTTTTTTAAGCCTCTTTAATTCTGTCAAAATATTGATAAAATCTTTGGAAAATTTTACTTGGAAACTAAAGAAATGTTAGATTCTGGCTTCCTACTATACCCAAGGTCTAAAATCTTGGATAAAACTCTGCAAACTAAGCCAAACTCACTGCCATCGAGTTTATTCCAACTCCTAACAACCCCCACTGAGTGTCCGAGGCAGTATATCTTTACTGTAGATTGCCCATCTTCCTTCCATGGAGCAGCTGGTGGGTTTGAACCACCACACTTCTGGTTAGCAGTTAAATGCTTTAGGCACTGTGCCACCAGACTCCTTGGATAAAACTTTACTGACATTTAAATATATCCCTAGATTTGCCTTCATGATTAAGTACAGTGCCTGGGAAGCCTAAATATAAAAGACAATGGCAATCCATTTTAGGAGCTCTGGTAGCATAGTGCCTAAAGCACTTGACCGCTAACCAGAAGGCTGGAGGTACAAACCCACCAGACACTCCTTGGAAGGAAGGTTGGGCAATCTACTTCCGTAGTGATACTGCCTCGGAAACCCAAGGAGGGGTCGCTATGAGTCAGGTCTGACTCGCAGGCACATAACAACAACAACAACATCCATATATTGTTCTTATAACATTGTCCTCATCACCTTGCATGATAATGATATTTACATCCTGGGCTCTCCCTCTGGACTATGACCTTCCTGGGTGCAAGTAGCACTTCTTGGTATAAACTTCCAGGGAATTGATCATATTGGATGCTTAATACATGGCTGTACAATTAACACCAAATGAATGAAGACCCAAAAACATGTCGTGGATTCTAGGCACAATGATTTGGGACTTTGGGTTTTGTTTTAATTTACTTAAATTATTTATCTTCCCTTGGCCTCAGTATGTCAATAAGTAAGGCAAAGTTGGTGGAACCACTGAGACTATGGCCCCTAGCTGCCCTTCAGATCTGGAATTGAACCCACACCTGTGGCTTCCAGCCAAGCAAAAATCGGCATAGGAGTTGAACATTTACCTAAGGTAAATACACTCCTTGGAGAGAACAATCATGGGAGAAAGAAGGGATGTTAATGCACAAGGAGACAGCTCAGGGGGCAGGAGTGCATGGAGGGATGGACACAGGGAAGAGGTAACTATCAGGAAGAAGTGGGAGGGGAGCTGTTGCATTGTGGTGAATGGTGGTCAATATCATGAGACAAAGTGTATGTGAACTGCCACATGGAAAGTGAATTTGCTCTGTAAATTTTTGCCCAAATCACAATTAAAAAATAAATAAATAAAGTAAGTTAGTCGAGGTAATTATAATATTATGGAATTACTTGATGAAATAATATTTTTGAGTTATAATAGTATATGAAGATCAATTACAATAGGTGACTATTATAATTACAACTATGAAATGATATGAAGAGTGAAAGAAGGCCCCAAACTAAAGTATCTGCCCTTTCTGTTCTAATGCTCCTGGAATTTCCTTAAAAGATTCAAAGCCTTTTACTATTCCTTAAAGATGAGACTGAAACCCAAATAGCACTGGGAGGAACAGCAAGGTCACATGGATATGCATACAGTCCTGATGTCAGGTTGTTTCAGAGAACTGGAGAGAGGAAAGGCAGAAGAGAGGACAATTGAGAGACCCTGGCATGCGGGACTCCTCTTCCCCTTCTGTTGTTTGCTGCCCGAGTAGACTCCAACTCACAATGATCTCTGTACAACAAAGCAAACCGTGCCCTGGCCTGTGCCATCCACATAACTGCCAGCATCTTCAAGCCCATCGCTGGCTGCAGCTGTTACGCCAGTCCATCTCACTGAGGGTCTCTCATGCCTTCATTGGCCCTCTACCTCACCAAAGAAAATGTCCTCCTCAAAGGATTGATCCACCCTAATGACATGTCCAAACCAAACAAGCGGGACAATGTTTTCTTCCCCTTTCAGGGTTTCAGCTTTCCGAAAACCACCCTTAGGATGCCAATTCCCTGAATTCTTCATTCAGAAAAGTTTTTAAATCAGTCTTCTAATATTCTGAGTCTTAAATAAGGTAATTTCCAAATTCTTCCTCACTCTGCAAATTCTTTGACCTGGTATTGAATGGCAACAAACTTACCAGAGGGCCTATATTTTGGGGGTTCAGTGACAGTGGAGAGTGTTAGAGGGGAGTCACACTTGATTGCACCCTTGACTTCAGCTTTACTAGCTGAGTGACCCTCCTCACGTGCTGCCTCATTTATAAGGCTGGCATAACAGTCTGGAACATACACCAGAATTGACGTGTAGTCAGTTCTGACTCACAGAGACCCCATGTGTTTCAGAGTAGAACTGCTCCCCAGGGATTCCAAGGCTGAGTGACCTTTCAGAAGCAGACTGTCAGGGCATTTTACCAAGGATCCACTGAGTGGGTTCAAACCATCAACCTTTTAGTTGGTGGTTGAGTGTGTAATCATTTGTACCACTGAGCACGCTTTATGGAACATACTGTGTTATTTAATATTAGCTTTTCTATCAACCACATCCACCCTACTTGACTAGGAGAATCAACTGAGCTGTGTGGCTTTGCCCTTGGGCGTGCGCATGGCAATATCCACAAAACACTAAAATCAAGCAAATAATGGAGCCTTCTGATTGGAAATGGTTGCAGTGAGGAACCACACAGTCTCAGAGGTTCTAGTTCTTTAACCCAGCTTCTTGGCGTACATCAATTTGCACCAAGCTCAAATTTGGTCTTTCTTAGGCTACATTTGGAAAGAAGTAACTTAGATAAGTTAATATCCTTATATTACTAAAACCTTCTTTTCTTCTCCTAATGGAATAATGTTGTTTGTGAATCACCAATATACCCCACAAAAGGAGTCGCATGCCTGCAAGTCTCTAGAGACTTACAAAGAATTAATATGCTCGAGAGTATTGTTATAATTGTTGGCGAGACATAGCAAATAGGAGTTTCATTTGATGACTTTTGCTAAATCTCTTATTTTATTAATAAAGTTTTTATTTCTTTTGAACCCACAATGTAATACTTGTTAATAATACTCCTGCAAAGAGCTGTTATAAATATATCACCACACTATTAGCAGGGAATAAAGGAAAAGGCTTAATTGAAAAGAAAAAAATATCTAAAAAGATTTTGGTAATATTAAAAGCATAAAGTACAGGGACTCCACTGTCTCTGTAAGTAATTCACAGAGAAACCAGGTGTGTCTCTAGTAGCTGAGATGCTCTACATCACACATGCTAGCTAGGCATACGGTCAACTGCCTCTGTATCAGAAATAGGACAAGTTAGAGCTCATTAGTCCGTTACTGGCTGTGTTATAAAGCTGAGTATCTGAAGAATCTCAGTATTGAGTATGTCATACCACTACCCCAGAAGCAAACAGAGTTCTGTCTCCTTGGCCTTCTTGCTATGCTTTGAGGCTCACTTGGCGTTCAGCTTTTGTGCTTGCTCATTTACTTGCTTTGAATGCTCTGTCCACAGATCTAACCAGAAGGCTCACTTTCACAGTCACCTCCTCATGGAGGGCTCCAACACTTGAGTTATCCTCCTCTATGTTGAAATTCTTTTTTACTTTTAGAATCGGGACTTTTCTTCCTCAGTCTCTAGAGCAGTGTCTGACACTTAGATACAATGGATGTTGAATGACTGAATGGATGGATGGATGGATGGATAGATGGACGGATGGTCAATTTTAACCCCATAGTGTTGGATGGAGTTCTTGGGTGGTGTAGAAGGTTAAAACTCAACTACTAACCCAAAGGTTGGAGGTTCAAATCTAGCCAGAAGCATCTTGAAGAAAGGCCTGGTGATCATCTTCTGAGAAACCAGCCACTGAAAACCTCATGAAGCACAATTCTACTCTCACACACAGGAGGTTGCCAGGAGTCAGAGTCAGCTCCATGGCAACTGAGGTTTTGGATTTAATGTTGGATTGAATCAAAACAAACACTATTAGGCAAATATGCTCAAAATCGGTATCTTAAAACTGTTACTTTGCAATTCTATTTTCTACTCCTTGGGGGTATGGGGAAACTGGTGGAAAAAGGCAACAACAACAACAAAAATATGCCGTCAATAGTGGAGAGTTTTTTTTGCTCAAAATATGCCACGGTTGTTCAGTGATCATTATTACATCTTAACAACTCTCTCCATGGAGGTGTGATGGAAGAAAGCAAAGGCAGACCGGGTGGAAGGATGTGTGTGGAGGGACCCGCGAGTCTTAAGCATGCTTTCTCAGCTCTTCATGTTCCCCACCATAATAATGGCAGTGGGACTTCTAAAATAGTATTTAACCCAATTGGCAGCTACAAGGAGCACCTGGACTCTTAGATCCTTCTGCCTCGCATTCCAGCCTTTCCAGCATCAATCAAGCTGTCCCAATACCATCTTGAGGTTAAAAATAAATAAATAAATACGGAAATAGAAATATTTGCCCTCCCTACTTAAAAATCCTTGCATGTAAAAGAGGATACTATTGTTTAGACCTGATGTAAAGAAAACAAAACAGCTGACTGGAGGGAAAATAGTGTGAGTTTATTTCCTCAGGAAGTCTACACATTTAGAGGAGGAAAGAATGGAATTACATTTACCTATCTCCATATATATCCTAAGATCCCCAGGTGGCTCAATGGTTAAGTGTTTGACAGCTAACCCCAAGGTCAGAGGTTTGAACCCACTAGCTGTTCTATGGAAGAAAAATGTAGCAGTCTGCTTCCATAAAGAGTTAGAGCCTTGGAGCCTTGGAAACATTACGGGGGGCAGTTCTACTCTGCCCATAATGTCACTAGGAGATAGAATCGGCTTGATAGTAACAGGGAGAATATATATCTTATTCTTCCAATATATCTGAGTATTTAGCACATACCAGCTCTGTGTCAGCCCCTGAGAATACAGTGCTGAACAAGAGAGCTGAAGTCTGTTCTCATAGGAGCTACATTCTTTTGTAATCGGCAAAGGGAAAAATCAATGAAGAGATGAGCAGTATTATTACAGATTATGATAAGCACTATGAAGGGAATAAAGTACCATTAAATATACAATAGAGAGTACTGGAAGAATGGTGGTGTGCTGTAAGTTGAGAGATTGAGAAAGATCAAAATGACACCCCTATGGCTCCTAAAAGAATCTAGAAATGTAAATATGTGGTTTGTCTTTAAATTTAATCCTTTCCTTCATGATTAATCTAATACGCATAGCATCTTTCTTTTGGTAATTTTACTAGCTCTGGAAAATGGGGATGATCTTGGTCTGTTCTTTGCACTATACCCCTCCTCCTTTGTCACAAAGAGGTCTCTGAGTTGGCCCAGGCCTGTAGACTGAGATGTTGGCATGTTCTAACATGGTCTGCTTTATTCGGTCCCCCTCATCTGTTTTTTCCACTTGAAGGACTCTGATGTCTCTTATTGCTTGCTTCTTCCTTATGAGGAAGAATGCAGTTCTTCCTGCTTTCCCGTCTCAGGATACGACGCTGGCTGTGCCCTTCTCTACCTCTCTGGCATGATTTGCTCATGGACTGTTCTTCTCTGGTTCCCTTAGTCTGACCTCACCCATTGGAGCTATTTTCATATGCTCTTCCCAGAGCCAATCACCAACCAGTCAAAGCCAGTTTTATGTCAGGCCGTGGATGTGTCTGTGTGTGGATGCATATGACTGCATCTATGTCTATGGATAAGTGTATGTATATGTGTCGGGCAACTCAGATCTATATTTCTTTTTACCTGTTGGGTATAAGCATTTTTGCATAGTGTGTGGGCCTTAACGTGATATGAGGTGAAAGTGTGCTGTCCCCTCCCAAGAAATAATTGGAAAAGGACATGATATAATATCCTCTAGTGACTAAACCACCAGCAGCTCCACAGGGAAAAAAGACGGCATCTGTTCCAGTAAAGATTTGCAGCCTGGCAAATCCTAAGGGGCAGTTCTGCTCTGTCCTATCGTGTCACCAGGAGTCAGAATCAACTCAGTGGCACCTAATGACAATAGTGCTAATATCATAAATCCAGTCTTCTTTCCCAATCTTTGTCCCCCAGTCTATGTAAAATACATCGTCAGTTTAGGAAAGGAGTGTGTCCAGTAACAAGTTGGGGTGGGGGCTGTTTAAGCTGTAGCTATGCTAATTTTAATTAGATCTTAGAAATAGATATCATTAGTATCTAAATAGAGTATTAGGTAAACTAAGCAAATGTGCAATTGCAATTAGTGGATATATTTAAACTCAATCTCGGTAATTATCTGTTAAGAATAGGAGTCAATAGCTCTTCCGGTGACCTTGAACAAATTGTGTAATTCTTCTTTAAGTTAAAAGTTCCCTCAATCTCTAAACCAGGGTTAATAACATTTTCCATTTACTGACCTCAAACAAAGATATATCTTTGTCTATATTATGTATTCTAGAATCCACCTATTAAACAAAAAAAAAAAGGTCTGCATCAATAGAGACCATTATTACTTTGCTGAAAATTAATAAGGTCTTGGTATTTGCATAACACCTCAAAGAGTCAGAAACTTACATTCCATCTTCCCCAGACAGCACGGCTGAGTTTCAGTTAAATTCCCACCCAGGTATTAGCTGGCACATTTCCAATATGAGGTCCCACGCCCCCCCCAAGTGACTGTGAAAGTTTGGAAGAAATGGGACAGGACACACTTGCTATTATTATCTAGGCTGAAAAATGAGGAATTGAATCAGAATATCAAAACCAAGCAGTGGCCAAGCAAAAATGTGTTTTGATTCCTTGAACTCAGTATTGTTGTTAGGTGCTGTCAAGTCGTCTCCGACTCATAGTGACCCTATGCACAGCAGAAAGAAACACCACTCAGTCCCACACCAGCTCCGCAATTCCTACTATTCTTGAGCCGATCACTGCAGCCACTGGGTCAATCCATCTCATTGAGGGTATTTCCCTCTTTCATTGACCCTCCACCTTACCAAGCATGACATCCTTCACCAGATAACGGTCCCTTCTGACAACATGACCAAAGTAGGTGAGACGAAGTCTGGCCATTGTCACTTCCAAGGAGCATTCTGGCTGCACTTCCTCCAGGACAGATTTGTTAGTTCTTTTAGCAGTCCACGGTAGTTTCATCATTCTTTGCCAGCATCACAATTCAAAAACCATCAATTCTTTTTCAGTCTTCCTTATTCATTGTCCAGCTCTCATATGCACATGAGGCGACTGAAAATATCATGGCTTGTGTCAGGCACAACTTAGTCCTCAAGGAAACATTTTTGCTCCTCAGCACTTGAAAGAGATCCTTTGCAGCTGATTTGCCCAGTGCCTAAGGCACTTGACTGATAACCAGAAGGCTGGCAGTTCAAACCCACCAGCCACTCCTTGGAAGGAAGGTTGGGCAATATACTTCCGTAGTGATACTGCCTCGGAAACCCAAGGAGGGGTCGCTATGAGTCGTGTTTGACTCAACGGCACATAACAACAACAACATATATCATCTGATGTCCTGACTGCTGCTTCCATTGGCGTTGATTGTAGAGCCAAGCAATGTGAAGTCCTTGACTTCTTCAATCTTTTCTCCATTTATGGTCATGCTGCTTATAGGTCTGGTTGTGAGGATTTTTGTTTTCCTTATATTGATGTAATCCATACTACAGACTGTATTCTTCAGTCTTTATTAGTAAGTGCTTCAAGTCATCCTCACCTTCAGTGAGCAAAGTTGTGTCATCAGTGTATCACGGGTTGTTAATGATTCTTCCTCCAATCTTGATGTCACATTCTTCATATAGTCTAGCTTCTTGGATTATTTGCTCACCATATGGATTGAATAAGTATGGTAAAAGGATACAACCCTGTCACACTCACTTCTTGATTTTAAACCATGCAGTGTTCCCTTTTTCTCTTTGAATGACAGGTCCATGTACGGGTTCCTTATGAGTACAATTAAGTGCTCTGGAATTTCCATTCTTCTCAATGTTTTGCACTATTTGTTATAATCCACACAATCAAATGTGTTTGCATAGTTGGTAAAACACAAGTAAACATCTTTCTGGTATTCTTCGCTTTGAGCCAAGATCTATCTGACATCAGCAATGATATCCCTTGTTCCATGTCCTCTTCTGAATCCAGCTTCTGAAGTCAGTATTAGGAATGTCAATCTCTAATAGTTCCAAAAGTCTCTGAGTTCCTTCTCTGTTGGGATTACTGGTGGTAGGTGCCCTCGTGTCTGCTCTGATTCACACCCAAGCCATGTACTACGGAAGAAGCACTGTCTGGTCCTGCACCATCCTCACAATCCTCGCTATGCCTGAGCCCATCACTGCAGCACTGTGTCAATTGTCTTGTTCAGGGTCTTCCCCTTTTTTGCTGACTCTCTACTTTACCCAGCATGACATTGTTCTCCAGGGACTGGTGTCTTCTGAGAACATGACCAAAGTCGGTGAGTCGAAGTCTGGCCATTCTCATTTCCAAGGCACTTCTTCCAGGACAAATTTACTCATTATTCTGACAGCATTGTACTTCAGAATAGATCTTGAAATGTTCTTTTTGGTGATGAATGTGATGCCAATCCTCTTCAATTTGTCATTCCCAACATAGTAGACCATATGACTGTCTGAGTCAAAATGGCCAATATCAGCCTACATAATTTGATCACTGGACTGATGGACTTAGAAAATTTCAATCCAGTTCTAATATTTATACCTTTCAAACCTGCAATTTAATTGATTTTCTTCAATTTTATTAAATAAATATAGAATAAAAAAATTCCATAAAACATGGACAAATATGTAGGTTTGGCTATTGATTTCTCTGCCATACCTAAGAAGAAATTTATTGCCATTCAAATATAGTTCACGTGTCTCTAAAATTAGATCCTCTAAGACGTGCTATGTAGTAAAAATGACCTTAGCTAGATCATCCAGAATAACATTACCCATTTTCACTCATTTTTCTAGAATTAATTAGTAAAACTCTTTTTATATTTTAATACTTGCTATTAAAATATTTTAATTATATATTTTTATTGATCTACAATATTCATCTAATGTCCTTTTTGTTTTAGAAATAACTAGCAAAGTTTATGCTAAAATTTCATGCCTTGCTATTAAGAAACATCTCTAAACCATTTCAATACACTTTCTTACCTTAGTAAATATAGCTAACATGATACTAGTATTGATGGCACACAATTTTGAAGTTAATTAATTAGAGAGTTAAAACCTCTGAGTATCAGTTTCCATTTATATTGTAGCAAATATCTAAATGCCAATAGCATAGGAAATACTGTTATCTTCATCTCCCAAAACAATAAAATAGTTGTTTTGTTTTTTTACTTAATATGTGAGAATAAATATTTTGTTACTTGACTTCTAATAGAAAGCACAAAAAGAGAGTTAGTAAAGCTTTAAAGAAATAGTACCTACCCTGATGCTATCCATATAGTAAAGACTAGATATATGTTTGTGCAGTGAACCAAAAGATCTCCATTTAAACCACTTGTAACATAAATTGGTTAAATATATGTCCATTATCCATTTTACTGACAGATGTTCACCATTCCCCTGAGGCCTACAAGTTGCTGTTGTCAATATTTATTGAGCACTCGCAAAGATTTAGGCCCTGAACATACCCTGTGCATGAAAGCTCCCTGCCTCAGAGAGGTTTACCTTGTGCTTGGATATAGCCTTTGTATACATTGAACATGTCACAAGAAAATATAAACAAGTTCCACTAACATATCCATTCCATCCATACTCATAGATTCTATTTATGTGCTGAGCATTATGTTATGTGCATGACATATAGCAATGAATAAGTAAGCAGGACTAATGTATACTGTCCTCATACAATTTATGGCTTATCAGGGAAGGCAGGCATTAAATAGCCAGTTCCAAATATCATAATTGTGAGGAATTTTTTTTTTTTTTTAAATAAAAGTACTGTGGATTATACAATTAGGGCTCTAGGTTATTTTGGGAAGTAAAAATTTCCATGACGTATAGATTCTTTAGGAGCCCCGGTGGGCAGTAGTTGAGTACTCGGCTGCTAACTGAAGGATCAGTGATTGAAACTCACCAGCTTTCTGTGGGACATTACAGCCTTGGAAACCTTACGGGGCAGACTACTCTGTTCTACAGAGTCACCATGAATCAGCATCAACTCAATAGCATACAACAAGAACAATACCATTTCTTTAGTTTCAACTCAGTTCTTTTTCATCTTTTAGGTTGTTAAGACCACACATTCATTTGTTCTTTCCACCAGAGTTAACCAAGTTTAATGTCAAGCCAATCAGAGTGAAACCTAGAAGTGTTTATCAAATGCATTGGAAATATTCCAGTATAATAGGGCCAAGAGATGGGGCAGAGCCAAATAAGGGGCTTGCATACTGTTGCCCTCCATAAGGCACGTTTGAGAATATGAGAGCTGACAAAGTCATAAGTAAAATGTATGGGGAAATAAAAGGAGATGTTACAAGATAACGTCAGATTCTTAAGAAAATACTCTGTCTTTTTTTCTAAAAAAAAAAAAAAAACACAAACACTTGACATTGCCATTAAGATAATCATAAAATAATGAATAATGTGGGATTTAAATTAAAACTCTATTATCAACAAATTTTAGAAATAACTTATTTCTAAAGTTATTTCTAAAAGGAAATATGAATGATTACCTCTTTTATTACACAATTTTCCAACTATTTTTTGTGTTAGCTTTCTACACCCTAATTTATATACAGTAGCTCAGCAATGAAACCAGTTTAGAAATAAAATGCATAATACTCCATTATTTTAATGGCAATCTAAGGAACAAAGTTCATTGTGGCTCTTTTATAAATCAGACTTTTTATCACCATTGTGACTCAGAGAGGATATGATATGAAACATGGAGTGAACTTTCTGTCCACGAAAAAAAAAATGAAGGTGACATTATTACTTCTTATCTGCTAAGTTTCATTATTCATCTGTCTCATACCATTTCCCAGCCACATTATTGGTTCCTCTTCCTTTGGGTGGTTCTGATATTTAACAATGGTCTAATTACAGTAACCCTGAATAATATGGGGGAACACAATGATAATATACTATAAAGGATATTTAATTTCCCGGTGGTAACCACCAAAGAAGTTTCATTTAAATGGCTGTTTTAATTATGATTAGAAGTCTAGCCTCAAATCTGTACTAATGGATCGTAATTTTGTACAGGGTGTTGGCACTTTCCATCGATTTAATCTATTAGATAAAACATGTGACCAAGAATACGTACTTCTGAGTAATATATAGTTGCCGTGGACCTTCCTCATTCTTTCTCGGAAACTATTGTGATCCATGACTAATTTAGACCTGCTGAAACATGACCTCAAAGAAGAAACTTCTCTGCTGCTCTCCTTTGATTACTGTGGCAGCTACAAACTAAAACATTTTGTAAATCTCTCCATGTGGGCATTCAGAGACAAAGAGTAAGCCAGGAGTAACCTATACTGAGGCCCAGTGTGCTTATAAGGCACTGCTCTGGCAGTTAAAAGGAGCTCTGGTGGTTAAGACACTTGGCTACTAAAGAAAGGTCGGTGGTTCAAACCCAGTAGCTGCTCCATGGAAGAAAGATGAGGCAGTTCTGCTACCATAAAGATATACAGCCTTGGAAACTCAATGGGGGTTTCTATGGGTAGGAATTGACTCAACAGGAGTGGGTTTGGTTTTGGTTTTACTCTGGCAGCTACAGAATATCACAAAGGTACTGAAGTTCCTGCCAAAGTTTTGACCATCAGAGGCTCTTAGATAAAAGACAGTAATTGATTCCAGGATGAATCTATGACTAAATAAAGAGGTCTTTTCCTGCTAGAAGGAGCTCTAGTGGTGCTGTGGTCAAAGCACTGGGCCGGTAACCAAAAGGTTGGTGGTTAGAACCCACCAGCTGCTCTGCGGGAGAACAATGAGGCAATCTGCTTCCATAAGGATTTTCAGCCTTGGAAACCCTATGGGCAGTTCTACTCTGTCCTAAAGGGTCCCTATGCGTCAGAATCAGCTCAATGGCAGAGGGTGGTGGTGGTTTCCTGATAGAAATTTTCTACTGAAATTTATATTTCACATCTCCTCATACCTAAAGACTGATGGAATTGCCAGTGACATGATTTGAAAGTTCAGCTGCTGGCTCAGTCTCACCCAGAGAGGTCAAACATTCCAGTGAGAAAGCAGTGAAAATAATTCCCCTTGGAATGAAACTCTAATGAAAGACTCTTTGGATGTGGGCAGCTGAACTTCAATTAACAGCACAGTAAAGGCTTCTTTGGTGTCATAGCAGTTAGCTCCATCACACAATCTGAGAGCTTTATAGGCGGAGCATTGGCCATGTGTTATTTCCACAAAAGTAAAGATAGTCACAGATTGGGTGATAATG
>NW_006921589.1:2591187-2629737 GCF_000298275.1 Orycteropus afer afer
ATATATAGTGATGAAAATGTTCTAAAATTGATTATGATGATGGTTGCACAACTCTTTAAATGTACTGACAGCCATTGAGTTTGTACACTTCAAATGCGTGAATTATTTTGTATGCGAATTCTATCTCAATAAAAACTGTTAAAAAATAAATCACCAACTTTTCATACCTGTGGGTTTCTTGGCAGATAATAGCCGTGGACAGTTTTCTTGCTCCTTCCTTGATTGATTACATTTGACTGTTTGCAAAATTCAGTTCACTTATTCCCTACAACCAACACAAAATTTTAATAAAGAGGCTTTGACAGCTGAGCTTTTAAGAGTCTGAATCAGAGACTACCTAACACAGAGGCTTTAATGAGACACAACCTTTTTAATTACCAGCTGCATTCAATTATCCCCAATGCAGACAAAACATTGCGTGGGTCCCATCATTCTCTGCCTCGGAGGATGCCTCTTTGTTGTGCTGCAGCTCGAGTCTGTGCGTGTGGCTGACTGAAACTCTCGGTTCTCCTCATCGTTCTCCCAAACACTCATCAGACTGGGCTGTTCCTCACGAATTATGTTCGAAGGGGACTGAATGAGTTGTTTTCAAAGATCCACTGTTTCAGAATCCCTCTTCATTTCAGTCCATTATAAGTACATAAAAGATACTTTAAAAGTGCATTAGATTATTGCTAAGCCATGGGAAATGCACGTGTTTTGTGGCTAGCTTGCTCTCATCCTTTCCCGGATGGCAAAGAACAAAAGAAAAAAGTTGCAGAAGAGCTATCTGTAAACCCATACCAAAACAGAAACAAAGCAAAATCTCAAACCATATGATAAGTCCGGAGAAGGGAATAAAGCGCTAGTACTAGGAGCTGTGGTGGTGTAGTGCCTAAGGCATTTGACTGCTAACCAGAAGGCTGGTGGTTCAAACCCACCAGCCACTCCTCGGAAGGAAGGATTGGGCAATCTGCTTCCGAAGCGATACTGCCTCGGAAACCCAAGGAGGGGTCGCTATGAGTCAGATCGACTCAGCGGCAGTGAGTTTTTGTTGTTGTTGTTGTTGTTTTTATAGGGAGAAATAAAGACAGCAGGACCATATGGCTACTTGGTTATCACAGCTGCAAGACAACATCGGTGAAAGCTACCTCATGCCTCAGTTTCCCCAAACCAGTTCCCTGCCCCAGATTCTCTTCTAAGAAAATGGTGTTGTGGCAGCAGACCTGTTTGTTTGATTCCAAGATTGTCAGTTCAAGGCTGATTTCTACGAAACCAAAAAAAAAAAAAAAAACAGTCTCACTGTTGTCGAGTCATCCCGACTCATAACGACCTTTCTCTGGGTTTCCGAGGCAGTATTTCTACGGAAATAGATTGCCCAGTCTTCCTTGCAGAGTGGCTGGTGGGTGAAGGTCGCATGCCTCCACCCACCAATTTTCTTCACAGTTCTGATACCAGCTGTCCCTCCTATGGCATTCTCTAGTTCTCCTCTGGGTTTGAGAATTCATTGCAATGGCCACACAGAATTCACAGACCATGTTCATATTTACAGGGTTCATCAGGGAAGTAACAGGTTACAATTCAGAATCAGGAATTACTCAGGATACAGTTCTTCAGCCAGGACAGCTTCTTGGCCATGCCTACAGGCAAGCTCTTCTCTCAGCCCCTAGGCCTTCCAGCCTGGCCTCTGCCTGCCTGCTCACGCAGTTACAAGGCTTTATAACTCTGCCAGTAAGTGCCTGGAGGCACCCTACTCTGCCAGGAAGCCTCCTGCCCAAAGACACTCAGCTTTCTTGCTGTGAAGGTTGGCACATCCACCAGTAGCCAATTTTCTCCATGGACCTGGAAGCCCACTGCACCATCCTGAATGTGTTCCTGGGTTTGCTACATCTGCTTCTCTGCCTCTGCACTCTGTCTTGCTCACCATCTCCAGTGTTGCAGCACACTCAGTTCATGGGACTCTGGGTTCAAAGGACATAATCTGTTCCTTGCTCTTCTGGTAGTAGTGAGGTCCCCTCTCTGCTTCTGGGATTGGCTCATTTTAAACCTAGCAGGATGGCAAACTTAACTAATCCCCTCGTTAGGGTTCCACACACCTTATTTACATGGCCCCACCTCATCGATTGTTCTATGCACCTTATCTGTGTTATTAGGCTGTCCAATCCCTTTGGGCCATAAACACTTTACTTGCATGGTCTGAACCAATCATTTTGTGGGATCCACAAGAATATGCATGTCTAGAAGGGCCTTATTAAGTAATTCACTGGACCACACTTTCTGAAACTAGTTTAGATACAAGGCAAACCCTAAGATATAAACACAATGTGGAACCGGTTCTTTAATCGAATTTCTAGTTATTTCCAGCTTGACAGGAATTCTGAACTGAAGGTCAATCCTAGGACCAATTTGAAGCTCTGGAATTAATCCAGATTATACCTAATCAGTTCACTATAGAAAACAGAAACTTGGATACCAATGTTTACTGCAGCACTTTTCACAAGAGCCAAAAGGAGGAAACAACCACAATGTTGATCAACAGATTCATGGATAAGCAAAACGTGGGACACACACAAAATGGAATACTTCTCAGTCATGAAGAGAAATGAATTCCTGATGTGTGCCACAAATGGATTAACCTTGAAATCATCATGTTGAGTGAAACAAACCAGGCACAAAAGAACAATACTGCACTATAGCACTTCAACAAAATCAGATACATAGAAACTAAAGATCGTTAGTGGTTAGCAGTGGTGGGACAGAGGAAGAAAGGGCGAATTTTTGCTTGGTGAGCCTTGAGTTTATCTAAACGGTGACAGAATAATTTGAAAGAGGATCATGACAAAGGAGGGACAGCATGAAGAATATAACCAATGTCACTAAGTTTGCAAAAATCATTGAGATGGCATTTGTTTCGTTACTTTCACTACAATTTTTAAAACTGTAAAAAAGAAAATAGAGTGATCCAGTAAGTACTGCAGTCTAGACCTTCAAACTTGCAACTAGTACCTTGGGTTCTTGCAGCCCAGTCTTTTCACACATAGAACTAATCTTTAATAAGAAGTCAGCACAGGCTTAAAAAACTTGAAAAACTTCAGCTTTACTATTTATGTCTTGGCTCGTCTTCCTCCTCCTACCCTCTAAACAAATACCCTTCAAGACTCATTACATACCCTCTGTTAATCTTCTCCACATTTTCTTCATGGAGACAGATTCTTTCCTCATGGATTTACCAAGGTTGGGCAATGTACTTCCGTAGTGATACTGCCTCGGCAACCCAAGGAGGGGTCGCTATGTCCGACTCGACAGCACACAACAACAACAACAACATTCCAGGGAATCCCAAATCCTTATCTCCAACCTTTCCCTCACACTGCAGCGTTATCCTTCTAAATACCAGCCAGGCACTTCTACTAGATTTCTCACAAGACTAGTGTCCAACACTGAGCCCTCCATATACCCCATCCCCACAAGAACCCCCTCCCACCTTCCTGTGTCAATTAGAGGCTATTGCCATCTTCTCATTTCCTGGGCTAAAAGTGCTGCTGTCATTAAGAATCATCATTTTCCTTCATTTCTTATATTCTTCCAATCACCAACACTTATTGATTTTCCCATTAGATTGTTGCATATCTACCCAATCCTATATATTAAGACTGTCATTTTCAACGCCCAGCACCTTACTAGTCTGTTCCCTGAATTGCAGAGGCAGCCTCCTGGCTGACCCCCGTGATTTCAGAATGGCCTCTTTGAATCGATGTTGAACATGACTCTCAGATGAATCTTCCTTAATTACTCTCTTGTTATTTGCCATCGAGTAGGCCCTGACTCATACTGACCCCTCCTTGGGTTTCCGAGGCAGTATCACTACAGAAGTAGGATTGCCCAACCTTCCTTCCCAGGAGTGGCTGGAGGGTTTGAACCTCCAGCCTTCTGGTTAGCAGTCAAGTGCCTTAGGCACTATGCTACCAGAGCTCCTAATTACTCTCTTACACATGCTAATCCTATCTTCAAAAGCCTTGTTGGCTCACAACATGATGAATCTCTCTGGGACCATTTTTCTGACAATGTTCTATAGTTCCAAATTAAAAATTTTACTTGGGAGTGTTGTGGATTGAATTGTGTTCCCTAAAAACATGTGTTAAAATCCTAAACCCTATACCTATCGATGCAATTTCATCTGGGAACAGGATTTTATTTGTCTTGTTAATGAGGCCTTATCAGCATAGAGTGTATACCTAAATCATTTCTTCAGGTTTTATAAATTCTAAAAAGAGCAGATTCGTCACCGCAGTGAGCACAAAAGGAGGGAAGATGATGCCAGGGACAGAGGAACACCAGGTTACTACAGTTGGAGGAGATAAGGATCTGCAGCCCAGATGCCACAGAGAAAGCTTTCCTCTAGGCCCAGTGTCCTGAATTGGGACTTCTCGCCTCCTGAACTGTAAGAAAATAAATTTCTGTTCTTCCCAGCCACTTGTGGTACTTCTGATACAGCTGCACTAGCAAACTAAGGCAGGGTCAATGAAACCTCAAGTTTTCCATATACTCTTAGTGATTAAAAATTCATCACACTCTTATTCTCTATATGTATATACATTGATACACATATCAACATATTGTGAACTTAGGTAAAGGATATATGTGAGCTCTCTATGCTATTCTTGCAAATTTTCTGTAAGTTTTGAATCATATTAAAACAAGAATATTGACTATTTTTCAGTATTACAAAAATATTGAATTTCACTGTGAATAGGTGGGGATTTATAATGAAAGGTGGGCTGAGGGTTATTCTAATTTTATAGTTTGTTTTCTGAGTGTCAAGGAGGTGAGAAGCAAAGAAACAGAAATATTTTAGAATCTAGCAAAAGGGTATTTAAGAATCTTAAGGATGCTATTTTTCAATGTGAAATGTTAAAACTGACAGAAGCTTCCTATGTGAACAACTTCTTACACATTTAAATGTATTAACATCAAAAATTCTTTTTTTTGAATCAAAAATGTATTCAAAATTCTTTCTGTACTTTACCATGAAACACATCCAGGCAATAGGCACTTGAGGAAGACGTTCAGCCTTAGTGTCTAGTCTCAAAATCTAGATTTTTGGAAGCTAAATTATTCAGTCCCTCACTTTAGTTTTTAAGAAAGGGTGAAAAACGTATTTGCTGACTCGCTTATTTAATTCAGCTCCCAAATGTCATTCAAGGATTTGACACTGTCACTTTTTTGGCCGTGATACCATCAGTGCTAAAATGGGGAAATAGCATGTACTTTCTCTCCATAGTGTTTTTAATTGCCATGCCTTTTAGTCTCTCCCCTTAGGAAATTTTTAAATAGATTCTTTTTCTCCTCCAAGTTATATGTTCCTCAAAGATATATTTGTATAATATTTAAAAAAAAAAAAAAAAACTCCAAAGCACTTAGTAAAATATAGTTAAAAAATTTTACTTATTCTCCTTCCCATTTTCTTTATAACTTTTGAAATTTTACTTTAATACAATTATATATTAGAAAACTAGACTGCATCATTTATCACCTAATCAAATCAAAGTCTTCACTCTTAGTGTCTCTGAGTGAAGTATCGTTCATGGTGTTGTCCATATGTAATTTGTTTTTCACATAGATATGGCAATACTATAGCTAGAATGTTGAAGTGCACAGGTTTCAACACAGCTTACAGACTAAGACAAACTAGGAAGAAGGAGGAGGCCATCCACTTCTCAAAAATTGGCCAGGGAAAACCTTAGGAATTTCTACTTTTAATAGCCTTAAATTTCAAATATTATTATACAATACTTTGAAAGTGAGGCCAGGATCTCAAAACCAATCATTGCAATCAAGTTTACACTGAGCAAGATTTTGACTAGTTTGAAAATTTCAACCAATATTCATACATCTATCAGTTTGAATACTTTTTTAAGCATATTTCCCTGGTCTTTGTCCTTATTATTGTATATGGTCAATGCTACATGTAACACAGTTCTTATCTCTTCCCATGATTTTTCTCACTGCAGATATTGGCCTAAAATCCAAATAGAGAACAAGTCATCCTTAGTATGTATTGAACTGGTATGGAAAAATATGAAGCATGTTTGAATCAATAAAGTTAATATAATCTACATTTGAAAACACAGTTTCCGTCTATGACAAATGAGAATAATGTTGTAAAGTGAAAGGTTGGTTTGATTTTAGTTTTCATGATTTTGGTACAGTGAATTACTTAATTATCTTCTAGCCATAGTGCTCTATTTTGTGATGCACTGTAAATCTAACCTCTATGCCTATAGATATGGTTCCATTTTGGAGTGAGTTGTCTGTTACATTAATAAGGCAAAATCGTCATAGGATGTATCTTGAGTCACCATCCTTAGTACGCTTGAGGGTATGGTTTGTATCCAATATCTATGAAAGTTCTTGTAAAGTTCTCTCTCTCTGGATCCTGCATCTGACTCATTACCCTCTGATCTCTGGTTCTTGGAACTCGAACCAGCAGCCTATCATCTGACCTGATTCTCCATCTTCTGTAGCCTTATGAGCCAGCAGCCTGTCATCCGACCAGACAATTTGGGTTCATCACCCCCTGCAACCACGTAAGAGAGGACAATCCTCCAGACCAATGCCTAAACATGGGCTGGGGACTTGTCAGCTCCACTACCATGTAAGCCATTTCCTTGACAGTTCATGAGTTCTGGGAGATATTCCACAAAAGCACGGAACCCTAAGACAGAGAGTAGGAGCTCTGGTAGCATAGTGCCTAAGGCACTTGACTGTTAACCAGAAAGCTGGTGGTTCAAACCCACCAGCCACTCCTTGGAAGGAATATGGGGCAATCTACTTCTTTAGTGATACTGCCTTGGAAACCCAAGGAGCTGTCACTGAGCCAGGTCCGACTCGACGGCACATAACAACAACAACAAGAAGACAGAGAGTATTGAGGTGAAGAGGGATAGTTGATGGTAGAGATGATGGAGTGGTACAGCAGTTTGGAAAAGTTGGACATTTGGGATATCTTTAACTACCACCACATAGGGACCAACCTTGTGCTGATCCTTCTAAAAGAAATTATTCATGCAATGATAAAGGGAATTATTTGGAATATTACAGTCATTATGGTCAGTGGAAGTAGCTTTAGTGGCATAATGCTTAAAGCTAACCAGAAAGTTGGCAGTTTAAGCCCACCAGCCACTACGTGGAAGGAAGCCTGGGCAATCTACTTCCATAAAGATTTACCACCTTGGAAACCCAAAAGCAGTCATTATGAGTCAGAATTTACTTGATGACAGTGAGTCTGGTTTTTTGTTTTTATGGTCAGCTGATAATGACATATCAGCATGTGACCAGAATTAATCAACTGTGTTAGGTAAATACAAAACGAACAATTATACCTGGAAAATATTAGGGCCACTAGGTTGCATGGCTCCTCCCTTTATGGCTCTAATAATATTCTCCACTACTCACCTATCAATTTGTCATACTGTGATGGCTGGCTGGAAGCTATACCACAGGTATTTCAAATACCAGTAGTGTCAATCATGTTTGACAGGTTTCAGTGGAACTTCTAGACTAAGAGAGAATAGGAAGAATGACTTTAGTGATCTGAAATATTAGCCAGTGAAAACCTTATGAATAGCAGCAAAACATTGCCTGACGTAGTGAAATGAGCTTCTCAGATTGGAAGGCACCCAAAATACGACTGGGGAAAAAGAACTGCCTCCTTAAAGTAAAGTCACCCTTAATGATGTGGATGGAATAAAGCTTTTGGGACCTACATTTGCTCATATGCTATGACTCAAAATGAAAAGTAACAGTTATAAGCAGCTATTAATAATTAGAATGTGTGTTGTTGCTGTTATGTGCTGTCAAGTCGGCCCCGACTCATAGCAACCAGTCCTTGGGTTTCCTAGGCAGTAACACTATGGAAGTAGATTGCCCCTTCTTCTTTCTGAGGAGTGGCTGGTGGGTTTGAACCACCAGCCTTCTGGTTAGTAGTCAAGTGTCTTAGGCACTATGCTACCAGAGCTCCTGATCAGAATGTAGAATTAGAAAATATGAATCCAGGAAAATTGAAAGGCATCAAAAATGAAATGGGATGCTTAAAAATCAATATGCTAGACATTCATGAGCTGAAATGTACTGGTATTGGCCATTTTGAATCAGACAATCATAGGGTCTACTCTGCAGGGAATGACAATTGAAGGGGAATGGTGTTACATCCATCATCACAATGAACATTTCAAAATCTATTCTCAATTACAATGTTGTAAATGATAGGATAATATCCATATGCCTATAAGGAAGACAGGTTAATATGACTATTATTCAAATATACTCAATAGCCACCAATGCCAAAGATAAAGAAATAGAAGATGTTTTACCAACTTCTGCAGTCCGAAATTGATCAAATATTCAATCAAGATGGATCGATAAACCCTGGCTATATACCATATTGGAATGCAAAAGTTGGAAACGAAGAAGGGTCAGTAGGTGGGAAATATGGTCTTGGTGACAGAAATAATGCCATAAATCAAATGATAGATTTTTGCAAGAGTGATGACCAATTAATTGCAAATACCTTTGTCAACAACATAAATGGTAACTATGCATACATATCTCACCTGATAAAATATACAGGAATCGAATCAACTACCTCCATGGGAAGAGACAACAGAGAAGCTCAACATAATCAGCCAAACAAGGTCAGAGCACACTGTGGAACAGACTATTAATTAAATATGAAAGTTCAAGCTGAAGCTGAAGAAAATGAAAACAAGTTCAAGAGAGCCAAAGTATGACCTTGAGTATAATCCACTTGAATTTAGAGACTATCTCAAGAATAGATTTGGCACATCGAACGCTAATGATTAAAGACCAGACTAGTTGTCAGATGACATCAAGAACATCATACATAAAGAAAGCAAAATGTTATTAAAAAGAGAAGAAAGAAAGAAAACATGAAAATGTATGTCAGAAGAGACTATGAAATGTGTTCTTGAACATAGAGGAGCTAAAGCAAATGGAAGAAATGTTGACGCCAAAGAGCAAACCAGCAGATTTCAAAGGGTGGTTTGAGAAGACAAAGTAAAGTGCTATAATGAAATGTGCAAAGACCTAGTGTTAGAAAACCAAAAGGGAAGAACATGCTTGTCATTATGCAAGCTTGAGTTGTAATACTGACAGGCTCTATGGGCAAGATATTGAAGGATGCAGGAGGCATCAAAAGCAAAGAAGGAATGCACACAGTCACTCTGCCGAAAGGAACTCATTGACATTCAACCATTTTAGGAGGTAGCATATTATCAAGAGCCCATGATAATGAAGAGAGAAGCTCAAGCTGCAATGAAGGCACTGGCGAAAAGCAAGACCCCAGGTATTGACAGAATACAAATTGAGATGTTTCAACAAATGAATGCAATGCTGGAAGCACTCCTTTGTCTGTGCCAAGAAATCTGGAAGACAGCTACTTGGCCAACCAACTGGAAGAGGTATATACTCGTGCCCACTCTAAAGAAAAGTGGTCTGATAGAAGATGTAAATTATTGAACAATATCATTAATACCATACACAAGTAAATTTTTGCCAAAGATAATTCAAAAATGGTTGCAGCATTTTTCAGAAAGCAAGTCAGATTCAGAACAGGATGTGGAACAAAGGATATCATTACTGATGTCATTTGGATCTTGACTGAAAGCAGAGAAGACCAGAAACATGTTTACCTGCATTTTATTAGCTATGCAAAGGTATCTGACTGTGTGGATCATAACAATTTATGAACAATAATAATGTGAAGAATGGGAATTCCAAAATTTAATTGAGCTCATGCAAAACCTGTTCACTGACTAAAGGCAGCCATTTCAACAAAACAAGGTGATGCTGCGTGGTTGAAAATCAGGAAAGATGTGCATTAGGTTACATCTTTTCATGATACTTATTCAATCTTCATGCTGAGCAAATAATCCAAGAAACTAAACTATATGAAAAAGAACTTGGCATCAGAGTTGGAGGAAGATTCATTAACAACTTGTTATATGCCGATGACTCAACTTTGCTTGCTAATAGTGAAGAGGATTTGAAGCAGTTACTGATGAAGGTCAAAGATGGCAGACCTTCAGTATGGATTATAAACTCACTGCGATACAATCAATTCTGACTCATGGAGACATATGTTGGATTTCCAAGGTTGTAAATCTTCACAGAAGCAAATTACCCCATCTTTCTTTCATGGAGCAGGTGGTGGGTTCAAACCATTGGCCTGCTGGTTACCAGCTAAATGCCTTAACCACTACACCACCAGATTTTCTTACATGGATTATAGTTTATCATAAAGAACACAAAAAAATCCTCACAACTGGACCACTGAGCAACATCATAATAAGTGGAGAAAAGATTGAAGTTGTCAGTGATTTAATTTTACATGGATCCAAAGTCAATGAACGCCCATGGCAGCTGCAGTCAAGAAATCAAAGGATATTGCACTGGGCAATCTGCTGCAAAAGATCTTGAACGTTGCTACATTTTCCCCTTATTTTGGACATTACTAGCTCTGGTGGTGTAGTGACTAAAGCATTTGACTGCTAACCAGAAGCCTGGCAGTTCAAACCCTCCAGGCACTCCCCAGAAGGAAGATGGGGCAATCTGTTTCCATAGTGATACTGCCTCAGAAACCTAAGAAGGGGTTGCTATAAGTCAAAATTGACTCAATAGCAGTGAGTTTGTTTTGTTTTGTTTTAGTATACATAAGGAGATTCTGGATGGTACAAATGGTAAAGTACTTGGCTACTAAGTCAAAGGCTGGTGGTTCTAATCCACCCAGAGGCACCTGGAAAGAAAGGTCATCTACTTCTGAAAGGTCACAGCCATTTAAAATATTATGGAGCACAGTTCTATTCTGAAACATAAGGGGGGGATTTGAGTTGGAACTGACCCAAAGGCAACTGTTTTGTTTCTTTTGTTTTTCAGTATATGTACTCCAGAGATATGGAAGACAACAGAATTTTGAAAAACATGTGACATTCTCTTATCTATGGCTGAAGTATTTCTCTCTTGACTTTTCTAGACTGGAGTAAGAAAACTAGAGCATTCTGATTAATGAAGTAGACAATTAACCATTCAGAGAAAGAATGCATGTCTCTATTTTACTGTTGTCTCCTGCCATCACAAACTTGTTTTAGACACGATCAATAGTTAAGTCTGCCTTAAGGCTTCCGTTAATTCTTAGCAGATACCTATTGGTTAATTTGGATTTATGTATATCTTGCAATGTATGCACACAGAGAGTCTGTATCGGTATGTATCAAGTACTCCAGTGAGACACTGTCATTGTCTGCTATATTACTCCAAAATCTTTATCAGAAAGTCAACGTGAACCCTCACCTTCAGCACCACCTCCCCAATTCCTGGACTTGAAAAATGAAATTGGGTGTCTCCATTTATCAAAACACTTG
The DNA here is from genome assembly GCF_000298275.1 of Orycteropus afer afer. Lineage (NCBI taxonomy): Eukaryota > Metazoa > Chordata > Mammalia > Tubulidentata > Orycteropodidae > Orycteropus > Orycteropus afer. The sequence continues at coordinate 2,602,605 of NW_006921589.1, forward strand.
CTAAGAGAGGCCTAGTCTTAATTTTTATGCCCCAATATTTCTTGACTGTCATCTTTATGCTATTTTCCTCTCAGGATTTCTGCCACAATCACTGAGTGCCTAATCTTTGGTAGACAGAGTAAGAAGCAGAGTAGAAAGCAGACTGTGTCTTGTGGTAAGGTAGGTTTCTCTGCATTTTCAGTGATGGTTACATTCTGGCAAGGTTCAGCAATTAAGTCTCAAGATATGGGAGACTCCAATTTGTAGCATTTGGAAATTTTCATACTACAAACATTTCAATTATGACTGATTTCCAGGTATCTATGTGATATCACTCCTTGGAAGGAAGAATGCACAATCTACTTGCATAGAGATACTGCCTCGGAAACCCAAGGAGGGGTCACTATGAGTGGAAATTGACTCAACTGCAGTGAGTTCAGTTTTTTGGTTAATGTGATGTCACTAAATATAGACTTGGGAAGAGCTGCTAGTAATATTCTCTCACAATCTAGGACAAGCCCTCCCAACACACCCCTTAAAAGTGCTTTGCCCTCCAACTTGGTAATTCTAACCAACTAAAATTGAGGCAGGAAGTTGTCTTTCTGACTCCTTGTTGTAATTTAGAGAAGGTGGTTAAGCAGAATCAGACCAGAAGTTACATTTCAGTTATGAATTCTGTAACACTCTATTTCCAAGTAAAAATCACTCTTATTTTCCTATATAGGCACTAGGCTACCAGAGCTCGCATATATAGGCACTTGACTGCTAACCAGAAGGCTGGCAGTTCAAATCCACCAGTCACTCCTAGGAAGGAAGATGGGGCAAGCCACTTCCATAGTGATACTGCCTCCAAAACCCAAGGATGGGTCGCTACGAGTCGGGTTCGACTCTACTGCAAATAACAACAACAACAACAACAATATATATATATAATTTTTTTTAAATATCATTTTTATTTTTCCTGAAGGATCTACAGCTGACTCCTAGACTAAACTATGAATCATTAAAACAAAACAAAAAATAAGTTGCCATTGACTCAATTCTGACTCACGGTAACGCCATGTATTATTACAGAGTAGAACTGTTCCATAGAATTTTCTAGCCTATAACCTTTTAAGGAGCTCTGGTAGCATAGTGGCTAAAGCACTTGACTGCTAACCAGAAGGCTGGTGGTTCAAACCCACCAGCCACTCCTCGGAAGGAAGGTTGGGCAATCCTACTTCCGTAGTGATACTGCCTCAGAAACCCAAGGAGGGGTCACTATGAGTCGGGGTCAACTCAACAGCACATAACAACATAACAATATAACCTTTTAGGAGCAAATTATCAGACCTTTCTTCTGTGCTGCTGCTAGGTAAGTTTGAACTATCAAACTTTAGGTGATTAGTCAAGAGCAAACCATTAGCACTCCCCAGGGATTTCTATGACTCATAATAAATACCAAATATTTATATTTGTTGTCCATGACTAGAGTTTGAAATAAATAATCATATGCATAACAATGTCATCTATTTTGGGTAAATATGAAACTGTTTATCATCAAGTACATTTCCTTTATAAACAAAGTAGGTCATTGATGTTTAGGGCAGTATAGTCTTACAATTGATCATGGATCATACATTTATCCTATCCCTTGGCCTTTCATGAGAATGTAAAGTACCTCATTCAATCATTCAGCACATCAGCAAAATATCCCTTCTCAAGTAGGGATATTATCTTATACTCTTCCTCTTAGAAAGTTGTTGTTGTTGTTATGTGCCATCGACTTATAGCGACCCCTCCTTCGCTTTCCGAGGCAATATCACTTAGAAAGTTATGACCAAGTAAATTTGTAAAAGTGGGCAACAGCATCACTCAACACTCTAGAAAAATGCTGTCAAACAGAACTTTCTGCATTGCTGGTAATATTTTATATCTGCACTGTTCAATTAACAATTCAGTTTGTCATTTGTACTAGCCACCTTTCAAGTGCTCAACAGCCACCTAATTAAATAAATTTAAAGTTAAATAGCCACCTTGGGCTAGTGCTTCCCAGGTTGAAAGTACAGCTCAAGAATGCCAATCACCATGCTTATTTCTTATTTTTAATCAGCAAAATTAAAAGTTGGCCAACAATTCTGTCTCATGGACTGCCAAATGGTGCATTCTGGAAAAACAAAAACACTGCCTATGAATTTTGAAAGCTATGTTTTTCACTAATGGCTGTAAAAATAGAAATAGCATTCTATCTACTCTCACAAGAGATTGATCAGGTCACAGTTTGTGGTATCATCTTCTGTTCTAACAAAAAAACTTATTTTAAGTTATAAACTCTGCTAAACCAAAATTCAAAATGAAAGTTTCGTGGGGAAAAAAAAAAATTATTTCCAAGAAAGAGAATTCTAGGAACCTAACTTTCACGAAGGGAATACATTGTATTATCAAATAAGGTTTTCTGAAACCAGCATAGTAGGTTTTATGAGCCTATGTGATTTTAGAGCGTTTAATACAATTCACTGTTGTTTGTAAATGTACCTTCACTGTACTTTTTGATATAGGAAGTGCATCTTTTTCATTACATCCCTTTTCAAAGCTTCTCATTTCCTTTCACAACAGGAATTTCAAAAATATGATGGAGCCTTAGCTAAAGGGAAAGGGGGGGTTAAATATTAGAAATGAGTATAAATTTGGTAGTTAATAAATGAATACTTGAATGAAATCTTGTTTCTTTAAGATTCACTAAAAAATACCCAATCTATTATGTCATTTGTTTTTGTGTCATTAATTTTAAAATATGTTTCTGGCTTTATAAACTTGGAGTTATTTGACACTTGGAAATAAATCTTAAATCATTTTGAAAACCTGAGGTGGATATTTAGTCCAGCACCAATTTTCTATAACATTTGAAAATTTAATTTCATTCAAAAAAATATCTGTAAGCCTGTGGCTATCCTTAAGTTGGCAAAGTAACTTCTCCAACTGTGTGCTAAAATACGTTCACATTCAATTTAAAACAAAACAAAAATAATGGTAACAAAATTATCTACAATTCCAAACGATCACTTTTTTTTTATAATTAGCTTGTTTTCCATTAAGCTGTCATTGATCCCTTGACAAAACTGTTTGAACGATCCAAATAACATACCCATGAAACAATTTTGCTTTTTGCTTATGTGTCCTAGAAGTTCGAAACAAGGCCCACCTAGATCTTCCGATTAAAATGTCAAAGGCACGCAGGACATAGTTTGGCAGGTACACTCAGTGATAAGGAAAAACAGACTTCGTTTCATTCATTCTTCTAACGTGCCAGCTGACAGGCTTACACTGAAATCAGTCCAGGCCCCAAAGTATAATTGATGGCAGCTCACATTCTCAGCCAAAGACCAGCACTGAATCTGTTGCTGTTGGCTTTGTTTGGGTTTCAGGTGCAGGGCCCTGCCATATGGCATACTTGGGGCAAGTTTTTGTTATGATGTGTGTGTGTGTATGCATGTTAGTGCTTTTTAATATTGCAAACATCCTTCAGTTTCAAGGCAAACAAAGAAAAGGCAATCCACTCATTGCCTGCAACCACTACAGACCACCAACTGCTGGGTGCTATTAAAGTTACGCAGAGCATTAGATAAATAAAAGTTCCTGTCCGAGACCTTGCTTCACCAATGAATTCTTTATTTGCCCTTGACATCCTGTTTTCTTTCACCAACAAATGGCTATGCATTTATAATTAATGAATTAGCACTGCATTATTAATATAAAATTCAAGACATTCTTCAATAGACCAATGTACTTTTTCCAAGTTTTGTGTGCAAAGTGTTTATTAAATCATCATTGCATGAAACATTAGTTTTTTTTTAAATATGTAAAAAATATTTCATTTGAAAATGCCAAGTCCTTTAAACTGAATGAATGGATGAATATTTGTGGAAGAAATTATTAAATAATTAGAGATTTCCCCAGCATGGTAAATATATTTAGTACTATATTCAATGAATTTGAAACTGTTTCATTTCCTTTTTTCTTTATATGATTACATCTTAAGTTGATCAATCATGTAATTATCAGAAGCTCACCAAATTTAGGCATTGCCCAAGGCCTTATGGGGAAGACAGATATAACACAAAACCTCTCTATACAAGGAACAAACAGTTGTCATGGCTAAGAAAAACACATATAAAAATATCAGTGGATATTTTGGCCAGAATATCATTCTCATCTGTAACTAATATATAGCTTAAAAAGCCAAGGATATAAGTAAATACTGATATGTTTTATAAAGGAGGCGGGACTTTAAAATATCTTGAGGAATGAATAGAACTTGAACATGGAATATTATTCCACATAAAATAAATTGCATGAAGAAAACCAAAAAGATGAAAAGCAACATCCTGGATTATAGGTAAATATGGACCCCAGTTTTCTAGACTGGTGGGGAATAGGGATTATCATTAGATTGGCTAGAAGAATTCCTGAGAAGTTGGTTTTCCATCATTTCCAGGCAGTAGGAAAGTGGGTTGTCCACTGTTTCATTGAGCTGTGGGATTGTACTTTAATGTACCCAAGGCCTCGGAATATTTTTGGTAGACCATGTTAATGAGTCCAGCTAAGACCCCTCTACTTTCATCTGTTTATATATATACGAAGTCTTTGTAAGATTTTGTTGGAAAAAATGATTCTTCTAATCAAAAAGCAAAACAAAACTTTCAATTGACAATAACTAACTGTGATAGTTAAATTTGTGTGTCAACTTGGCTGGGCCTGGTTGAGTGGCTGGGCAGCTGGATGTAGTATGCTGCACGACAGACTGCTAATCAACTCCATGGTGGAATCTACTGTGAGCAGCTGAGTAGTTGCCTTAGGGATATGGTCTGTTTCCCATATATAAGGAAAAGCTTTGGGGAATGGTCTCTAGTTTACGGCACACTTGAACCCTGCATGCAGCCGTGTCATTGTTCAGCAGCCTGCCGTGCTCTGCCAACCTTGAGACTTTCAGTGGACTTGGAATAATGGCCTGCCATGTAGTTTGGTAACATTGGGACCACGCCTTTTTACTTCTCAACCTTGGGCTTGTCAGTCTCAGCAGCCAGCAGCTGTCTGAGTGGAAAAGCCTCTAGCTCCAGTGGGCGGGGAGCAGGAGGCAGAGCTGAAGCCTGAGGTTGAGGGGCTCTCACCCGTCCCCTAGAGCCTGGCACTTTGAACTCAGACTTAAAGCCTCCAAACTGTAAGATAATAAACTCCTGTTTGTTCAAGTCATTCCATTTGTGTATATTCCTGTCAGAGTGGCACTAGGTAACCAGAACAGCAACTAGCCAGGAGCCTCTGGTGGTATAGTGCCTAAGGCACTTGACTGCTAACCAGAAGGCTGGCGGTTCAAACCCACCAGCCACTCCTTGCAGGAAGGTTGGGCAATCTACTTCTGTAAGAACTTCTCTTTCCTTAAATCAATCATGGCAGGATTTTTTTTTTTTAATTTTTATTATGATTGGGGTGAAAGTTTACAGAGCAAATTGATTTTCCATACAGCAGCTCACATACACTTTGTCTCATGACATTGACTACAATTTTCCACAATATAACAGCTTCACTCTCACTTCCTCCTCATAGTTACCTCTTCCCTGTGTCTTTCCCTCCCGTGCACTACAGCACCCTGAGCTGTCTCCCTGTGCATACACAGGCCTTCTATTCTCCCATGATTGTTCTCTCCAAGGAGTCTATCTACCTAATGTAAATGTTCAGCTCACATGCCTGTCTTTTGTTTAGCTGGAAGCCACAGGAGTGGGTTCAATTCCAGACCTGAAGAACAGCTAGAGGCCATAGTCTCAGGGGTTCCACCAGGCTCTATCACACCAGCAAACTTGATCTCTCTCTCTCTCTCTCTTTTTATGATTTTGAGTTTTGTTCCATCTTGTTCTCCCACTCCATGCAGGATCTCCATGGTAGGAAGTTTTTGTTGTTGTCAAACCAAAAAAGAACAAAACTCATTGCTGTCAAGTGGATTGCCCTATCTTTTAAAAGAACAGATTTTTTTTTTTTTTTTTAAGTAAAAGAGTTTCCTCCTGTCATTGGTGCACTTTCCAAGAGTTCAAGAACTAATTTTTTTAAAAAATTATTTTCACACACATTAGCTTCATCTGTCTTATTTTCTTCTGGACCTCTACTAAAGCTCGTGCCGACAGGGAGTCGATTTGACACCAGCTCGTCACAGTGTCTTCGTTAGATTCATCTACGTCTTTCTGGTTTTCAAGTTACATTAAAAGCTGAGCTCCTTCTAAATAGGATGACTTCTTAAGGATTCCACTTCTAAGCTCTGCTTCAACAGTTACCACCAAGATCTATATTTCAATTATTCAAACTTCTAAACTGGAAGAATTTGTTGATTATTGCTTAGACTCAAAAGCTCTGTTTGGTTGCAGGTTATAGAGAGAGGATTTCAACCAACTTTTCTAAATATTGATCTATCAATACAAAACTCATATTTCCAGTCTGTTCTATTAAAACACTTCTCTGAAAGGTCAGGGCTGGCCAATTTATCCTGTTGGATATTGAATTTGACCTTTGGATTCTTGTTCCTCCTCCTGCTAATCCTACTTCCTCAATACCTACTTGCCATCTATTTGAATGGAACACAGTGACCATGCTGTTAATTGTTAGAAGTCTTTGTTGTAGAGTTCTCAATGTGCTGGATGCCTGATGAGGTGATTTGGGGTATAGGAGTAATCATTATGGACTACTTATCTGTGGCTTTTCCTTATTCTGTATTTATCTCTTTAAAGCAGTAGGTCTAACCTTGGCTTCTCACTGGAACCCCTGGGAGCTTTTATACACCTCAATGCCCACCCAAGCCCTACCCCAGGCCAATTAAATCAGCATCTCTGGCCTTGGGATAGAGGCTTCAGTATTTTTTCTTTCTTTCTTTTTTTAAACTTTGCCAGGTGATTACAATGAGCAGCAAAGGTTGAGAACTATTGGGGTAAAGGAGAGCTTTCTCTCATTAAATCCTTATCCAGAGGCTCAGAAGAATGATTTGACTGCTTCAAATCACTGGTTCTCTGACTAGAAGTCAATTTGGATTAGTGTCATAAACTTCTAACTTGCAGGATATTTTATGATGCTATGCTCCATCCAGTATTTTCCTGAATTATCTTAGATCAATTAACTATTTTGAACTCCTGAGTGTGAACCAAGAGTTCCGTTGTGAAAAGGAGGTCACAGTATTCTTTCTACTACAAGTGATAAAAGTCCCAACACAAACTAAACTAACAAAAATTTACTGAGTCATATAGCTGAAATCCACAATGTGTCTGTCAGTTTGTTGGACTGTGGTGGCTTGCATGTTGCTGTGAGGCGGGAAGCTATGCTACCAGTGTTTCAAACACCAGTAGGGTCACCTAGGGTGGACAGGTTTCAGTACAGCTTCCAGACTAAGACAGATTAGGAAGAAGGGCATTGCAGTCCACTTTTTAAAAAAATTGACCACTGAAGACTTTATGAACACCAGTGAAACACTGTCTAACATAGTGCCTGAAGATGAGCCCCTCGGCTTGGAAGGCAGTCAAAATACAACTGGGGAAGAGCTGCCATCTCAAAGCAGAGTTGACTTTAATGATGCGATGGAGTAAAGCTTTTGGGACCTTCATTTGCTGATGTGGCAAAACTCAAAACGAGAAGAAACAACTGCAAACATCCATTAAGGTTTTATACTCCACCTCTGGAGCTCTGGTAGCATAGTGCCTAAGGCCCTTGACTGCTAACCAGAGGCTGGCGGTTCAAACCCACCAGCCACTCCTCGGAAGGAAGGTTGGGCAATCCTACTTCCGTAGTGATACTGCGTCGGAAACCCAAGGAGGGGTTCGCTGTGAGTTGGGCCGACACGACAGCAAACAACAACAACAACAACTCTGGAGTATGAGATGCAGATATATTAACTGAAACGAAAACAGGTAGTTTCCACCAAAATTCATGTTGTTCTTACCAAAAGAGGGGGACTCAATACTGTGCTTCCAAAAACAAACAAATGTCCACTTCAAGGTAACTGAGTCTCTAAGGTGAGCGCTTCATGGTGCATACAATAAAAATGAGCCTCTACTCCAGGTGGTGTAAGCAGTTAATGCAGAGTTGCTCACTGAAAAGTGGAAGGTTCAAGTCTGCCCCGAGAAGCCTCAGAAGACAGGCCTGGACGTCGACCTCTGAAAAATCAGCCACTGAAAACCCTGGGAGCACGGTTCTACTCTGACACGCAAGAGGTTGCTGTGAGTTGCAATGAGTAAACGACAAGTGTTAGAGATTCCCCAAGACACCTTAGTCACAACCTATTCATTAGCCTTAGAGTAGAAACGATCTTGCAGAATGAGTCAGTGGAATATTTTAGGAAAAGCAGAATCGGTGCAGAATCAGATTCTCAGCATCCCTTTCTTTTGATTACAATATCAAGAAATGTTGGCATCACCATTATTATAGCTTTCTACTAAAAAAAAACCCAAAAAACCAAACTCACTGCTGTCGAGTCAGTTCCGACTCATAGCGACACCTCCTCGGGTGTGCAAGGCAGTATCTATGGAAGTAGATTGCCCAGTCTTCCTTCTGAGAAGTGGCTGGTAGGTTTGAACTGCCAGCTTTCTGGTTAGCAATCAAGTGCCTTAGGCACTATGCCACCAGAATGTCAATAATTCTCTTACTTCCCTGTTACTCATACACTCAACTGATCACAGTTGTATTAATATACCCACCAGATTTGATTTCCAAATTTTCTCTCTTTTATTTTCCCCTCCTGTATTTGAACTCTCATTCTCTCTTTCCTGAATTGTTACAGTTTTCGTCTCCCTGATGTCATCCTTCCAGTTCTATTTATTCTCTATGCTGTTGCCATGATTATTTTCTAAAATTTTACATCTGACTATATCATGGTTTTGCTTTAAAAAATAAACAACATCTCCTTTGTCTCTGTGTCTGTAAATAAGAAACAAACTCCTTACCACGGTAAGGTCTTTGCATGATTATTTTCAGTTTAATATCACTACATCATTACCTTTCTCATCCATTATGCCTTATTCCTCCCAAGCCATCATCTTGTAATCCAAGAAGCTGGACTTTCCACCATTCCCTCAACACATTATTTCTTTCCTTGCCCCATACAAGTTTGCATGTACCATTTTTCTTGCACAGGAAGACACTAGAATTAGTGTTCGCTGTTGTTGTTGTTGTTGTTGTTGTTATGTGCTGTCGAGTTGGACCCAACTCACAGCGACCCCTCCTTGGGTTTCCGAGGCAGTATCACTGCAGAAGTAGATTATCCCATCTTCCTTCCGAGGAGTGGCTGGTGGGTTTGAACCGCCAGCTGCTGAGGACACTTTATTTTCTAAGCACTTGAGCCTCACAGCATTCCCAGGATGTAGGCCTTTTGTCCTTATTTCATAGGCAAGTAAACTGAGGATGAATAAAGGGCCCAGGCACATAACCCATGATTTATGGTGTTACCTGACTTAAAATCTTTGTTCTTTTCCTTGTGTAGAATGACTGCATGCAATTCATTGCCTGAAAAATCCTCACTGAACTTTCAATCTCACTTCAAGTATTAGCTCTTTCTGAGGTATTCAGAAAGAAGAGATTAGCCTTCTATAGAGTCACAGTATCTGTTAGGAGTGATCCCAGAATTTCTCTCTGAGGGGATCAGGGGAGCAAACTATTAAGAAGGAGAAGACAATGCGGGCAGGCCAGGAGACTTACTTGATGTTTCACTTAAATAATGAACAATCTGCTCCCATTCTGTTTTAGGTCAGTGAAGATAATGGAGAAGCTGATGTCTCCAGCCAGCTTATGAACACACTGTGGACACAGGCATTGTGTCCTCTCTTAAAATACAGTTGTATTGTCATTTTCTGCTAATATATCTGTCTTTCAGCTAAAGAAATGAGCTCAAAGACGTGCACAATATCGTATTCATCTTTCCATTTCAAGCCCTGGTATGGATCTGACATAAGTAGGTGCTCAGTAATGAGGGAAGATTGAATGGATTTGTTATTTCCTGCCATAATAATATACTGGAATCTTTTCCTTGAAGTTCACCAGGAATCAGTTTGGGCATTTGGTGCTTTCAATTACCAAGAATCAAAACTGTAACTTTCTGTTAATGTCATGTATGGCTATTTGAGTAATTAGGTTTTAATACATTTAAACAAATAGGTCACTTTAATACCCAAAGTCAATGATCTGTTCATTCAAGTAAGTGCCATAATTTGCTTCTGACAAGATAGTTTCACAGTTAATTCACTTCATTCTTGGTAATGACTATATTTCTATTATTACAATTCAATTGAAATTAAGCAAATAAAATATTTTTGGAACTTGTATAGCTCAAAAGAAATCAGTTCTTATAAGTTGTGAAAGTTCTAAGACAACATATGCTCTATACTTTTCTCACTTTGAATTGGGAACTCATCAAGGACTTGGCTGCTATTATAGAGGGAGACCTTGAGAGCCAAGACTTGTACTTAATATTTCACAGTGGATTTTGAGAGCTAAAAATTGACAAAGAGCTATATACAGCCCATTGTTTATTCATACACCCCAGTGAAAGAAAAAAGGATACAATCATATTTTAACTGTCTTATTAACTTAACTACAAAAACACCTGTTATTTGAGTGTTTTGAGGAGTCTGGTGGCACAGACATTAAGCACTTAGCTGCTAACTAAAAGATTAGCTGTTCAAACCCACCAGCTGCTCCACAGGAGAAAGATGAGGTGGTCTGCTTCCATAAAGATTACAGTCTTGGAAACCCTATAAGGCAGTTCTACTCTCTCCTATAGGGTCGCTATGAATAGGATCAACTTGATCGCAATGAATTATCATGCAAAACAGGAGATGCTTCTGATGAACAATGCCATTTATTTCTCACAAAAGAAGGATCTCTCCCTAACATCATGCCTAAATTCTGACTTAGTCTCTTGATCTGTGAGGAAAATATATTTCTATTCTTTAAACCCATTCATTTGTGGTATTTCTTTTAAGGCTGAATTAAAAAACTAAAACAAGGGTCTTCAATGATGTGATCAGTTAACATGAAGTCATACCAGAGTGTGGTGGGTCCTCATGCAATCTGAATGTTGTCTTATTAAGAAAATAGACACCAGGAGACACCCAGGGGGAGAGAGCCATGTGGAGATGCATCTACAAGGTAGACGATGCCATAGAATATTTGGGGCTCTCAGAAGCTGAAAAAAAGATGACGAAGAATCTCCTCCTAGAGCAGACAGAGAGCATTGTTCTACCCGTTCCCTGAATTTGGACTCCTGGCTCTGAGAATGGAGGGACAATAAACAGAAATCCTTGAAAGCTACCCACTTTGTGGTATTTTGTTACAGCAGGCCTTGGAAACTAAGACATGGATTAAATAACAGAATCATTGTAATGCACTCAGCATGGATTATACTAAGTACTCAATAAATATATTTATGTATTTATTTATTATTTTATCTAAACTACTCATTTGTCAATGATTCTTTGAGAAGCAGGCTCAGAGAAATCAAAGGGTAAGGACCCACAGCAGAATGGTGGCAGAGCACGGATCATATTTCCCTATAGGACACTGCTTATCTAGAGGCTGCCTGTTGAGGCAGTGTGAAGAATACAACTGTGCAGACCCTGGCTTGGAGGTGAAAAATAAAGGGAGGTCATCTTCCCTGCTTTCAGTGGGATCTAATGCCCTATTCTCGATGTGTTCCATGAACCTTCAGCATCAGCACAACCTGGGAGCTGGTTAGAAATGCAGAAACTCAGCCCCCTTCCCAGACTTACTGAATCAGAATATGCACTTTAACACGATCTACAGTAATTCACACAGTCATTAAAATTGGACAAGCACTGCTAGAACACTTTTCAACATGAAAGAAAAGTAAAGATTAGGAAAGTGGGCTGCAAAGCAAGAGAGACCTGGATTCCACTCTTGTCTCCACCCTTACTTGTGAGACCATGGTCAAGTTCTTACAAGAATTATGGTAAACTGTATTTAAAACAGTCGCACAGTGTTAGACTGATTAGTTAGGCTGGTGAATCTAACTATTATAACAATTAAGACAAACCAAAGCCAAATCAGATACTAATATTAAGAGCAATACTTTAAATGGCAAACAGCTGGAAAACGTAGAGAGGAGTCCAAACCTTCCATCTTCCAAGTAGTGGGAGAATAACAGGCTTAAAGAGATAAATTACTGATGATAATCATGGAACACCCTGGTTGAGCTAAAAACACATGTATCCAATATTTAGCAACTCTATGTAAAATATTCATTATCATTCCCAAATAGAGACCATATTAATGCAGGGAAAACAAATGTGATTCAAGAGTGTATTTTGGACTCTATCCACTAGTCATAGTTAGACCCTTAATTGACCATCATATTTTACCATAAATTAGATTCTGCAGAAATGTACATTTTTCATTTGTTGAGTAGAGAATTAACTCATGCTAATGCATGTCTTATTTTATTAGATGTCAGTGTATTGTAAAACTGGAATATTGGCAGGTGACCTCTTTGCTAGCATGCCACTCAACATTTTCAAAACTGCCTGGACAATTTAAAGTGAAATAAAGCTAGATGGGTTTGAACATAGCCCCTGTCACAGCTGAAAATAATGGTCACCAGAAAAGATGATCAGGTGCCCACAAGTTTTAGGAAAAGCTAATTTCCCTCCAGCAAAAAAAAAAAAAAGAAGAAGAAGAAGAAGAAGAAGTTATTTTACTCCCACAATTTTGCAAAGTCACTTGAACCCCCAGGGTCTCATTTTCTATATTTGCAAAACAATGATATTTTCATGGCGAATGATGAAATATATTTTAAAGTAGGCTTTTTTGGATTTTGGACCATATTCTATCACTCTACCTTCACGTGATTGATCTGAATCAGGACCAAATTTGGCTAGTTATGTAAAGAGCTGTGGAGAAGACATTTTGTACATGAGGAAGAAGGGGCATCCTCTACCACCCATGCCTGGTGGAGCTACCTAAATCCATTCCCTATCACTACATGAAAGGAGCTCTGGTAGCATAGTGCCTAAGACACTTGACTTCTAACCAGAAGGCTGGTGGTTCAAACCCACGAGCCACTCCTCGGAAGGAAGATTGGGCAATCTACTTCCATAGTGATACTGCCCAGGAAACCCAAGGAGGAGTCGCTATGAGTCAGGGATGGCTTGACGGCACATAACAACAACAATATCCCTAAACAAATAAATAAACCCCACAGCCATCGAGTCCATTCCAACTTATAACAACACTGTAGGACGTGGTCAAACTGCCCCATAGGGTTTCCGAGGCTGTAAATCTTTATGGAAGCAGACTGCCTCATCCTCCTCCAGTGAGTTTGAACTGCTCGCCTTTTTTGCTAGTAGCTGAATACCTTAACCACTATACCACCAAAGCAGAAAATTCTCTTTAAATTTGTTTTTGCTGTGTTATACACGAAACATGAATAGTTATAAAGCTATGTGATCGCCAGATGGCCCTGGCATAGATTGGATAACGGGCTAACAGTATTACAATTTTTCCAGGGCACATTCTTCTCTCTATATAGATAATTGTATCTTCTCTATCTAATTGCTTTTTCTGGAAATAAATAAGCATATTATAAATTGGTGGCTGTAATTGTCAAATTTCACTGTGTATTTTTCACTACCTAAAGGTGGTCTTCAAGTATTATATGCACAGTCAGGCCACTGAGGTTAACGCCTAGTTTGGGATACCTAATTCTAGGAGGTATGGTGAAGGAAACCTAAAACCATATTGCTTTTGGTTGTTTAAAACTAATTTGACCTTTCTTTTAAGTTACAAAGAAACCTGGGCTATGACAAAGATCTGCTGTCCTATTAACAAATTGCTCACCAATAAAGCTTAGGGCTTAATTTTCCATCATTACAGGAACCTTTCTTCCATTTATTATCAGTTCACACCAAGGACCTTTAGGGAATTGCTTGTCAGGGCTGATTTTTTGTCACTCTAGAGGTTCTTGAAATATTATATTTATTAACCATCTTAAGACCAGATCAAATTGCCTGAGATAAGAGCTTTTTTCCTAGCACCTTAGCCGGAGAGATAAGACCACTCGATACTTAAGAGCAAGTCAGAATGACTCCCGTCATTCTTCCATAATCAAGACCTGCAGAAATCTCCTCATTCTGATTTTTGATGTTAACATGCATCATATCTCTTCCTCTCATGATAATGATGCCACATAAGTGCCAGGAAAGAATTTTTTCACTTCTTTATGATACTGTGTTCTTCTTTGTGGAAAGGCTTTTATGTTTTTAAAATATGTGGAAGAAAACAATCACTGACCTTAAAATTACTATAACTAGATGTCAGTTTCATTAATGTCTAAAGATTTTTTTCATTTAAAAATATTTTATGAAAGGTTTCTTCCCATTTCAACGTCTACAACGAGTTGTAGAAGGCACTTTAGGGACCGTCTTTCACCATCTTCCACCTGAACTACCACCAGAGTCTGATCTGCTCCACCTGCATCCATTCTCTTTTAATCTGGTTCATTCATTCATTTTAGTCTATTACGACTTATTAATTAATTAATTGTTATTGTTGTTGTTAGGTGCCATGGAGTCAGCTCCAACTCGTAGTGACCTTGACCTTATGTGTCACAGAACACAACATTGCCTGGTAGTGTGTCCTCCTCACAATTGTTATGTTTCCGCCCATTGTTGTAGCTACTGTGTCAATCCATCTTACTGAGGTTCTTCTTTTTCACTGACTTCCTAGTTCACAAGTTTAATGTTCTTCTCCAGGGATTGGTCTTTCCTGATAAATTGTCAAATGCTTCTAAAGAGCATTTTGGCTTTAGCTTCCCAGAGACAAATGCATTCATTCTTGTAACAGTCCATGGTATATTCAATATTCTTCATAAAAAACCCAAGTTCAGAATGTCAGTTCTTGAGTCTTTCTTTCTCATTGTCCTGCTTTTGTGTGTATATGAGGTGAGAAAAATGCCATGGCTTGGGTAAGGTACATCTTAGTCATGAAAATAACATCTTTGCATTATAATACATTAAAGAAGTCTTTTGCAACAGATTTCCCAATGCAATATGTCATTTGATTTCTTTACTAATTCACTAATACTATTTTCTGGTACCCACTACATGCTTTGTTCTAGTTTCTGTAAGTACAGAAAATCTAAAAAAGGTATAATTTTGTCCTCAAAGATCTTATAGCAAGTTGGGTGAAAAGAATCAATTCAAAACACACACAAAATGTAAAGATGCAAATTGATTAGGTCACATAGGAGAATTGATGGTGCTCAAAATGAGGGGATTTCACCTCGCCCTATAGGTCAGAGGAGGCCTCACTGACAAGTGCTGCTTGAGCTGAGATCTAAATGGAATCCTAAGCAAGGAGCAGGGAAGATACCATAGACAGAGGGTACATAAAAGGCCCTACAAAGGGAGGCAGCAGGAAGGGAAACGGTCATTATCTCAGCCATTGCTGAGCCCATGAGAACAGGGCCCGGACGAGGCTGGAGACGGGAGCATTGTACACTAAGAGCCTTTGGAGTCACAAGGAGAAGTTCTGCCTTTATCCTAAAAACAGTGGATAGCCATCTAGGGATGGGGGTGTGTGTGATTTGAGTTTTGAAAAATCCCTTAACATCAGTATGCATGGCGGTAGGGGAGAAGGGAAAGCAAATTCAGGTAAATAATTTAGGAGGCTAGTAAATAAGTGGGGGACTTAGATAATGTAGCTGGGACAAAGGAGAGAGTGGTGGAGATGGAGAGAAAAGAGTGCATTTGCATGATTTGTACCAGCTGCCAATGAAGGGAGTTGATGATCATCCTAAACAGTGCTGCATTAAGTCTTCTCAAATTTTGTTTCTCCACATATTCAGTTGATTCTCGTTCTTAGCATTACAATATGCAAACCCTGCAGGCTGGCAGGAAACAAGTCTCTTCCACTAGTGAGCAAGACAACAAGGGAGAGTTGACTGCACGCCGACCTTTAGCGGAGTAACAAAAGTTGCATCGCCCCAGAGTGTCCCCAGAGTGCCCCCAGAGTGCCTCCTCTAGTGTGGATTACTCCCCTTGCCCCATTCTCTCCCTGTTTTCTCAGAACTCTCAATCTCACCATGTGCTCTTCCTTTCACCCTCCAATTCTGCACCCACACTATGTCCATCCTCCTCCTTCTGGACAATTTGTTGTTGTTGTTTTATGTGCCATCGAGTCGGACCCCACTCCTAGTGACTCCTTGGGTTTCCGAGGCAGTATCACTATGGAAGTAGATTGTCCAACCTTCCTTCCGAGGAGTAGCTGGTGGGTTTGAACCGCCAGCCTTCTGGTTAGCAGTCAAGTGCCTTAGCCACTATGCTACCAGAGCTCCTTCTGGACACTTTACCACTCCATAATCAGTATGTTATCTGTGTTGTAGTTTGCCTTCAAGTTTATTTTGACTCATGGTGACCCATGTGTGCAGAACAGAGCTGCTTCACGGGGCTGCAAAGGCTGAGACCTTTCAGAAACAGAGCGCCAGGCCTCTGGGGGGGTTTGAACTGCTAGCCTCTCTACTAGTAATTAAGCATTTAAGTATTTGTGCCATCCAGGGGCTCCCAATAATCAGCGTGTATATATCTTATTTCTTTTTTTCTTTTTCTTATTTTATTCACCTTTTTCTCTTTTCAGTGCATCTTTAGCTTGTTTCAGTTCTTTTTTAGTTGTTACAGAATATTGTGCTCTTATTTCTAATTTCAGTATCATACTGCATTTTAATCCTTTTTTCCATTCCTTCTTTGTTTTCTCCCTTAATATATTTTCTGTTATTTATTTATTACTTTTTTGTTGTTGTTGTTATTGTTGGTGGTGTATATTGTGTGTGTGTGTGTGTGACATTTTAAATGATTAAAAAATAATACTGAAAATAAAGGAAAGTACATAAAAAGGGGGAAATACTCATGATTCACATACTTTTTTCAACATTACACAACATTCTATTTTTCCACTTACCTCTTTACTGAGTATCTTTCTCTTTATACTCCACCATCCCCCAAGACAAGGAGAAGGAACCAATAAGGCTTTGAAATCCTTGGGGCTCCCAGCACTGGTCGAAGAGCTGGCAGGGAGAAAGAAGAAAGGATGGAATGGTCTATGGAAATGATATTATGACTAGTTTAAAGAGTCTCCAGATTAAACAGTTTATGCTTGGAGACACTCCAAGGACATCAGCCTTGTTAGTCATGAACATGTGGGTAAACATCAGAACCATTAGCAAAATGCAATATAGACACTGCTGTGGATAAAGAGATACAGCAAATGCCCCTAATGTAGTCTGCATCTCTGGACCAAGTTCAGGTTCACTACTTCCTTAAATCTACAGCTTATCAGTAGAGATTACTCCTCACCTAAATTAATGCCAACAAAGGGATTTCCAAAACTCTCAGAAAGCCAGGTTCTTTACTTCTTTATTGCCCTTGAATTTGGTAAAGCAATAAATAGGTTATTTGGAAATCTTCAGGTCTTTTTTTTTTTTTAGGTTTTTGTTTTATATCCTTTGTGATTAAGTAAGCAACGACATTTTATTATTTAATTTTTGTGTGTGTGTTCTCCTCCTCTAAGATTGATTTTCAAAGAGTCTATTTTTAGAACCTAATTGGATTGTCAGCACTTTTCTCTGAAGGTGTTTGATGTAATCATACACACCAATCATATATACAAGTTCAAAGGCATAGTATTCAGGAACCAGGTAAGTCACTTAAAGGGAGGATGTCACCAGTATACAACACAACAAGGACTGGCAGACATTGTGGAAAACAGGATAGCACCTGGCTTATTCTAAAAGTACTGCCAGGTGAATTTGGACTTTATTTTCTCTTTTCCCTAATTGCCCTCTGTGATGGTTAAGATTGTATGTCAGCTTGGCAGTTTGGCAGTTGTGTAATGATACAATCATTCCTCATGATGTGATCAGTCAATTGGTTGTAAGAGTAATTTCCTCAGGGGTATGGCTTGCATCCAAAATATATATGGACATCCTGGCAAAGCTCTCTCACTTGCTTTGGATCCTACACCCAGCTTGTCATCATCTGGCTTCTGGTCCTTAGAATTCGTCAGTCTCCATGGCTGTGAGCTAGCAGCCTGCCATCTTACCTGCCTATCTTGGATTCATCAGACTCCACATTCTGTGAGCCACCAACCTGCTATCTGATCTGCTGATCTTGGCTTTGTTGACCCCGGCAGCTATGTGAGTCAGGAGAAGCCTCCAGTCTGACACCTGACCCACAGACTTGAGACTTGCCAGCCTCTAAAATCATGTAAGCCATTTCCTTGAGATAAATCTGTGTGTGTGGGTTGTGTGTGTGTGTGTGTGTGTGTGTGTGTGTGAGTAACACAGAAGCACTGGCTGATTTTGCTTCTCTAGGGAATCCTGCTTCAGACACTCTCCCTTTATACAACTTTCTCCGTTGTTGAATTTCATGTGTAAATATTTTGGAGGACAATGTGAAGCGTATTTCAATTAATTAATTAATCAAGTACTACATAGATAAATAAAAACAAATGCATGTCTGCTGATGAATATATTGCATTTTCATTCTCAGATGTCCAAATATCAGTTACAAAGATGAAAGGAGTCTGATGCCTTCATCCCTATTCACTTCATTGCATTTTCTCAGTGAGAGTCTTTGTCCAGTTCTACATTTTGCCACTCCCTCTTTCTCTTATAAGGGCACTTGTGATTACATTTAGGGCTCACCCAAAAAGCCCAGGATTATCTCTACATCATGAGATCTGTACCTTAATCACATCTTCAAAAGTCCCTTTGCCATCTAAGGTAACAGTCACATGTTGCCGTGATTAGGATATAGCTATTATGGGGAGCTATTATTCAACCTGTCACCCCAGTTTTGTCTCATAAGACAGAAATTTACATAATTTCTGTGCATTCAGTTATTTAACAATTACTGGAGACATAAATGCATCATTCAAGCCAAGTGTTCTGTGGTGTGTTTATAATAATAAAATGCTCTGGGGAAGAAAAACAAGCAAACATGAGGTTATTCCGTAGTATTGCTTTCACTTTTTCTGGGTTTTCAATAAATTCTGCATAGCATCTTATGTCCCTGCCTGAAAGGTGCACGTCTGCTTTATCATCTGATCTTGTCTGAACAGGGTTCCATTCCACATGAGCCTGCCCCACAGATGAGACTTCTCTAGTGCTTTGGTACTGGTTTCCTGGTGCTTCTCTGAGCCTAATTCACTTCAGAATGTGTAACCTGTCCTTTACCTGTAGCCTTGGTTCAGGTTGCCTAGGAAGGCTGACTAAAGGATTTATTTTAGCCATTTGTAAAAGCAGCCTATGAGCAGCATCATTGAGAACATCAATTTACATCACAATACAGACTGAGAAGATGACTTTCTCTGCTGACTCATGCCATCCTTATAATGAATTGAGGGGAACTTCAACATCACACGGAATGTAAGCATCACTCCTCGGAAGGAAGGTTGGGCAATCTACTTCCGTAGTGATACTGCCTCAGCAACCCAAGGAGGGGTCGCTATGAGTCGGGTCCGACTCGACAGCACATAACAACAACAACAACAACAACATAGTCTTCAGGTGCTTACATCTTTATACAATAAAAGATAAAAATTAAAAGTAGTTATCAGTTATTGTTATTATTGCTATGATTGTTAGCCAGGCAATGCATGTAATACAACATATTATTAGGAAAATGAATTATCAGACATAACTTTGATAATGAGCCATTATTTATCTTTACACATAAATTCTTCTGCTGTCCACAACTTCCTACGATGACATTATATTTTTCATGGGTGAATTATCAAGTAGAATACAAAAGAATGGGGGAAGAAAACACTGGTAGAAAGAGAGACACCAAGTGTCTGGTCGTAGACTGGAAGCTATAAGATAGTACCAGTATTGATGTTGAAGGTAAAAATTATTTGTAAACAATGAGCAAAGAATTTCTGCCAATTCAAGTAGTCTGGCAATAGGACTAAACAAGATACTGGAAGCAGGGACTAGTACTGGGGTGGTAGAAAATCACTGGCCTAGGTCACAAAAGCTTTCTTAAAATCTCTGAGTAAGATCATTGTCGTAGTCACCATCAACTCAATTCCAATACATGGTATCCCCAAGTGTGGAGAGTAGAATTTCTCCATAGAGTTTTCAAAATTATGACATTTTGGAAGCCTATCTCCAGGCTAGCCCTCTGAGGTTCCTCTGGATGGGTGTGAACCACCAACCTTTGGCCAGCTGTCTAGCACTTAACTGTTTGCATCACCAAGAGATTCTGAGGAAGGTAACACACACTGCTGTCAAGTTGGACCCACTCAGAGCGACCCCTCCTTGGGTTTTCAAGGCGGTATCATAAGGAAGTAGATTGCCCCACCTTCCTTCTAAGGAGTGGCTGGTGGTTCAAATAATAGTTAATTATTATTAACTGGTTAGCAGTCAAATAATAGTTAATTAAATAACAAGCTTAGTGTTAGGTAGAACACTTGAGAATAATCATATATAAATTTATTGCACCTCTTTCATAAGCCACTTTACTTGGTCAGACATAAATATAAGCTTCCACCTTCCCTCAACAATCAGTTCTTCTGCTATTTGACTTACTGTTTATACCTTCTGACATTTTTTCCATTTGGCTGTATTAGTCACTTAAGGTAATTATCTTAAATTAAATACAGTGTTCTAGGTATGAATAGAGCTCAATAATCAAGTTGACAAGGATAACTGACTTTCTGAAATATGATATAATTTTCCCTATAATGATAGTTCAAAACAGTATATCCAATTTTCAACACTTTATGAGCTCTTTAGAAATGTCCACGTCCATCCTTCTTTATTACTACACTGCTCACAAGTAGTTTTTCATATTGAAGCACTTTTGATGATTCTTTTTGTTTTCCTGAAAGGGTTTTTGTTTTAAGTCCTGGAATGATACACATTTAGTGTGAAAAACTGGGAGAGCAGGTGATGCCATTAGTGCTGCAGAAGCCAGATGGGGAGAGCAGATTAGTTTCAGTTTGAGATATGCTTCAAGGGGACCAGGCCAACGTGGTTGGAAGCTGCACACTCAGCAACTACTTCCATCTACTAATTGTATTGGTAAAACATCATTTTTTATTCAAAAGAAGTGAAAAATAAGCTTTCCTTAGGACCGATTCCCATTCATAGAGACTCCTCCTTGGGTTTCCGAGGTGGTATCTCTACAGAAGTAGTAGCCCAGTCTTCCTTCTGAGGAGTGGCTGGTGGGTTTGAACTGCCACCTTTCTGGTTAGCAGTGAAATGCCTTAGGCACTACGCCACCAGAGCTCCTATTTTGTTTTGTCTTTTTGAGGACGGACTAGAGTTTAACTGTTGAAATAAAAATGAATTCAATAACAAACAAAAAATACCATGGAAGTGTTTGCAAACCAACTCATCTCTAGAGTCCCTTGGTTATTTATAGAAGCGACCTGATGGGCTCATTATACCTGAAATGCCCAACATCTTCCAGCTGGCATCCTTCCCTCTAGAGAGCAGCCTCTTTTCTTTGCCAGGTTTGCTTCTTCTCTGGGGTCCAGAATGTGTGTGTGATTAGAAGTTGAGGGAACAGTAGAATATACCATGGACTGACTGCCAGAAGAAGTGCACTGCTCTGAGTGTGTGGTGCTCTCCACAGTGTTGGCAATTACCCACTCTCCCACATCAGGCTCCTGAAAGGGCTTACTATGCCTCTCCAGGGAGCTCTGGTAGCACAGTGGCTAAGGCACTTGACTGCTAACCAGAAGGCTGGCAGTTCAAACCCACCAGCCACTCCTCAGAAGGAAGATGGGGCAATCTACTTCTGTAGTGACACTGCTTTGGAAACCCAAGGAGGGGTCGCTATGAGTCGGTTCCGACTCAACGGCACATAACAACAACAGCATGCCTCCTCCAACTCTCCCATTCTAGGACTTCCACCCATAATTTTTTAACATTCTGGTTATTGTTCCAGGCACCTACATTTTGCAGATTCTGATCTGTCCTGGTTTATCTTCACTGGCCATAACTGAACCAGTTCAAACCGATTCAAAGCCCTGACTCAAGACAGCAATGATTCCGAGGATGGCACAGGACTGGGCAATGCCTCACTCTATCATACAATGCGTTTCCTATGAGTTGAAGACAACTTCAAGGCACCTACCAACAACAGCAATGGGGAAGGGTGAGGACAAAGAACATGCCATACAAAATAGAGTGTAGACATAATTGCCACCATGTGAATTTTTACCAGCTCCATGCACCCTGTTGTATGTGACACATTCTGTGCAACATATCAGATCTTCTCAGATGCATCTGCCACCAAGGTTCTTGACCATTTGTTTCTCCAAAGTCTCTACATCATTCAGCACCACAGAAGACATCTCTCCATACATACCCTATGCCATGGGCTTCTTTTCTCCCTCTTTGGGGCTTCCCTTGTGCAGCTGAAGCCTAAGACCTGTTCAGTTGAATTTAATATACTGCAGGGCAAACCACTGAGCAATGAGATAAAGGAACCAGCAGGTATACTTTTCTTTCCTCTGCATGGACTAACTTCTCTGAGATGCATGTGCTTGTATCCTCTCTCTGAAGATGGTCCTGTGAAACTCAGGTTGTGGTTGGGATTAAGCAGTTCCAGACTGGTAAGATACTACCTGCATTTGCTCTCTCACCCTTCCTGCCTCACTCCCTTTCTCCTTTATTCCTACTTCCCTGGAACTTCTCTTCTTAATAAAGCACCAGCATAAATGCTTTTGCTCTGGCTCTGTTTTCTAGGGATAAGTGGCTATAGGCAAAGAAGTGCATAAGTTCCTCTCCCAACCCAACCTCTGACAGAAGATATGAGTGAAGCCAAACATCTTCTTCTAGGTGGTTCTTATCTAGGCATTTTTCACTTAGTACAGTTTTTCCTGTTGCTTCTTCAGTCTTTTCAGAAGTGGGTAAACAACTATTTCAAATAATGTGCTTGTGTATTCACTTATACAATGTATCCCACTGATATTTTATTTAACCGAATGAGAAAATCATGTCATGTTGGGTAGGGCTGAAAAACATAATCTACAAGGTCAACACCAAGCAACTGGTTTCACAGAGGATAGAATAAACACTTAATGCTCATCATCTTCTAACAAGAGATACAATTGCTGTACTATGATCCAGGAGCCCTAAGGCAAGCTGTGTGAATTGATAGCCTTCAGGAAGCTAGTTCATCTGATAGATACTTTCAAGAGATAAGAGGAATGGGGACGTGAAAGGTGTGAGGGTCCAGCACTGCACAAAGCCCAACTTTCTGTGACTTGGACAGTATATTTAATCAACCAGATGGTTCCATAACTCCACGTACTTTATAGTATAGTTCCAATGAATGTATTGAGATCAACTAAATGATACATGGAGGTTTCTTTTCTTTTTGTTTTTTTCTTTCTTTTTTTCATAATATATAAGGCTCTAAGGAATCAGTTCTTAGCTATGTATCTCAGGAAACTTTTGCATGCTCAAAAATGACTAAGGACCATGAAGAGCTATGTTTGTGTGGAATATGTCTGTGAAAACTGTGAAAACTACATTACAAATTAAAATTGACAAACTAGAAAATACAATAGGCAAAATATTACACACACACACACAAAACTCAATATTTCCTGGTATCATCGGTATTACAGATTGAATTGTGCTCTCCAAAAAGATATATTGGTTGAAGTCCTAAACCTTGTCCCTGTGAACATGTCCCTGTTAAGAAATTTCTGTTATGTTAATAAGGTCATACCAGAGCAGAGTAGGCAAGCCGGGGCTTGGAGGCTGCTTTTCACTTGGGTATGGTTCTTTATTAAGTCCAGGGACTAAGGTAGGTAGGGCGGGGGCTTGGAGGCTGCTTTTCTCTTAGGTGTGGCTCTATATTAAGGCCAGGGCCTGAGGTAGGCAGGACAAGGCTTGGAACCTGTTCGCTTGGGTGTGGCTCTATATTAAGGCTGGGGCCTGAGGTAGGCAGTTGCAGAGGAGTTAGGAACAATGAAAGGAGAAGACCAGCCACTCCTCGGAAGGAAGGTTGGGCATTCTACTTCTGTAGTGATATCACCTCGGAAAGCCAAGGAGGGGGTCGCTGTGAGTTGGGTCCAACTCAACGGCACATAACAACAACAACAAGGGAGATGAACTTGGCTGTCAGTTTGTCGTCCTATGGTGGCTTATGTATTGCTGTAAGCCTGGAAGCTAAGCCACCATGCTGCAAAATGCCAGCAGGGTTATCAGTGGTGGATAGGTTTCAGCAGAGCTTTCAGGCTTAGACACACTTGGAAGAAGGAAGAAACCATCCACTTCTCAAAGAACTGGTCAGTGAAAACCTTATGAATAGCAGTGAAACACTGTGTGATATTACTGGAAAATTTCATGAATAGCCCTGAAACATTCTCTGACATAGTGCCAGAAGATGAGCTCATCAGGTCGGGAGGCACTCAAAATTTGGGGAAGAGCTGACTCTTCAGAATAGAGATGACGTTAACAAATGGATAGAGCACAGCCTTCAGGACCTCCATTGGCTGATGGGACATGACTCAAAATGACTAGAAACAGATGCAAACATCCATTAATAATTGGAACATGGAATGTATGAAGTATGAATCTAGGAAAACTGCAAGTTCTCCAAAATGAAATGGAATGCATAAAGATTGATATCCTAGGCATTGTTGCTGTTGTTGTTATGTGCCGTCGAGTCGGCCCCGACTCATAGTGACCCCTCCTTGGGTTTCCGAGGCAGTATCACTACGGAAGTAGGATTGCCCAACCTTCCTTCCGAGGAGTGGCTGGTGGGTTTGAACCGCCAGCCGTCTGGTTAGCAGGCAAGTGTCTTAGCCACTATGCTACCAGAGCTCCTAGGCATTTGTGAGCTGAAATGGACTGTTTTTGGCCATTTTGAATCAGACAACCATATGAACTACTATGCTGGGAGTGACAAATGGAAAGGAATGGTGTGGCATTCATCATCACAAACACTATTTCGAGATCTGTCCTGAAGTACAATGCTGTCAGTAATAGGATAATATCCATAAGCCTACAAGGAAGACCAGTTAATACTACTATTACCCAAATTTACACACCAACCACCAAAGTCAAAGATGAGGATATTGAAGATTTCTACTAATTTCTGCAGTTTGAAATTGATAGAATATGCAATCAAGATGTGTTGATTATCACTGGAGACTGGAATGGAAAAGTTGGAAACAAAGAAGAGTTACCAGTAGTTGGAAAATATGGCCTTGGTGACAGAAATGATGCTGGAGATTACATGACAGAATTTTGCAAGACCAATGACTTATTCATTGCAAATATCTTTTTTCAACAACATAAGCGAAGACTATATATGTGGACTTCACCAGATGGAATATATAGGAATCAGATTGACTACATCTGTGGCAAGAGGCAGTGGAGAAGTTCAATATCTTTGGCCAAAACAAGGCCAGGAGCTGATTGTGGAATTGACCATCAACTGCTCATATGCATGTTCAAGTTGAAGTTAAAGACAATTTAAAAAGTCCATGAGAGCAAAAATATGACCTTGATAATATCCCTCCTGAATTTAGAGACCATTTAAAGAATAGATTTGTTGCATTGAACACCAATGACCAAAAACCAGAGGAACTGTGGGATGACATCAAGAACATCATCCATGAAGAAAGCAAAACATAATTAAAATGAAAGGAAAGGAAAAAAAGACCAAAATGGATGTCAGAAGAGTCTCTGAAACTTGCCCTTGTGCAGAGAGCAGCCAAAGCAAATGGAAGAAATGACAAGATAAAAAAGTTGAACAGAAGATTTCAAAGAGCAGCTCGAGCAGAAAAAGCCAATTACTATAACAAAATGTGCAGACACCTGGAGTTAAAGAACTGAAAGGGAAGAAGAATATGCTTGGTATTTCTCAAGCTGTAAGAACTGAGGAAAAAAGTTAAGCCTCAAGTTGCAATATTGAGAGATTCCATGGGCAAAATATTGAATGACACAGGAAACATCAAAAGAAGATGGAAAAAATACACAGAGTCACTGCACCAAAAAGAATTGGTCGATGTTCATCCATTTCAGGATGTGGCATATGATCAAGAACCAATAGTATTGAATGAAGAAGTCGAAGCTGCACTGAAAGAACTGACAAAGAACAAGGCTCCAGGAATTGATGGAATATGCATTGAGATGTTTCAACAAATGAATGCCCTGCTGGAGGCACTCACTCAGTTATGCCAAGAAATATGGAAGACAGCTACCTGGCCAACTAACTGGAAGAGATCCATATTTTTACCCTTTCCAAAGAAAGGTGATCCTGCAGAATGTGGAAATTATCAAACAATATCATATGCAAGTAAACTCTTACTGAAGATGATTCAAAAACAGTTGCAGCAATATATTGACAGAGAGCTTCCAGAAATGCAAGGTGGATTCAGAAGAGGACAGGGAACAAGGAATATCGTTGCTGATGTCAGCTGGATCTTAGCTGAGAACAAAGACTACCAGAAAGATGTTTACTTGTGTTCTATGGACTATGCAAAAACATTCAATTGTGTGGATCATAACAAATTGTGGATAACATTGAGAAGAATGGGAATTTCAGAACACTTGATTGTACTCATGAAGAACCTGTATATAGATCAGGAGGCTGTTGTTAAAACAGAAGAAGGGGATACTGCAAAATCAAAAAGGGAGTATGTCAAGGTTGTTTCCTTTCACCATACTTATTCAACTTGTTTGCTGAGCAAATAATCTGAGAAGCTGGATTATATGAAGAAGAACATGGCATCAGGATTGGAGGAAAACTCATTAACAACCTGTGATACGCAGGTGACACAACTTTGCTTGCTGAAAGTATGGATGACTCGAAGCACTTACTGATGAAGATTAAAGACTACAGTCCACAGTATAGATTACACCTCAATATAAAGAAAACAAAAATCCTCACAACTGGTCCAATAAACACCTTCACGGTGGATGGAGAGAAGATTGAAGTTGTCAGGGATTTCATATTACTTGGTTCTACAATCAACACCAATGGAAGCAGCAATCAAGACATCAAACAATGCGTGAAAATGTCAGTTCTACCCAAAGCAATCTATACATTCAATGCAATCCCAATCCAGATCCCATCAACATTCTTTAGGGATATGGAAAAAATGATCACTA
>NW_006921589.1:2630562-2648740 GCF_000298275.1 Orycteropus afer afer
AATTAATAAGGAAGACCAAAGAAGAGTTGATGCTTTTGAGTTGTAGTGTTGGAGAAGAATGTTGAGAATACCATGGTCTGTCCTGGAGGAAATGCAGCCGAAATGCTCCTTGGAGGCGAGAATGGCCAGACTTCGTCTCACCTACTTTGGTCATGTTGTCAGAAGAGACCATTCCCTGGAGAAGGATGTCATGCTTGGTAAAGTGGACAGCTGACGATCAATAAGATCGACTGACACAATGGCTGCAGCGATGGGCTCAAGTATAGCAAGAATCATGGAGCTGGCACAGGACCAGGCAGTGTTTCATTCTGCTGTGCATAGGTTTGCTATGAGTCAGAAACAACTCAACAGCACCTAACAACAACAACCATTGGTCTGCTAAAAGGACGAACAGATCTGTCCTTGAGGAAGTGCAGCCAGGATGCTCCGTGGAAGCGAGAATGACCAGACTTCGTTTCATCCACTTTGGTCATGTTGTCAGAAGGAACCATTTCCTGGAAAGGATGTCATGCTTGGTAAAGTGGAGGGTCAATGAAAGAGGCGAAGGCCCTCAACAAGATGGACAGACACAGTGGCTGCAACGATGGGCTCAGGTATAGCAAAAATCATGAGGCTGGCACATGATTCATTCTGCTGTGCATAGGGTCGCGATGAGTCGGAGATGACTCAAAGGCACCTAACAACAGAGCGAGGTGGGTCCTAATCTTAATCCCTTCCAGTTGTGTCTTATAAAAAGGGAAAACAGACAGACTCACACCCGGCAGGAAGAGGCCATGTGAAGATCACCCTACAAGCCAGGGAATGGCACAGAAGAATCTTGCCCCAGGACTGATTCTCTGATTGGACTTCTAGACTCCAAAACTGTGAGACAATAAAGTCCTGCTCCTTAAATCCTCCCACTTGTAGTTATTTTTGTTATGGTAGCACTAGGCAACTAAGACAAAAGGTAGTATATTTTTAGGAAATAAACTATACATCTCTAAATAAATATATATATTTCTGCAAATCTCTTTAATGTCTTTCTTAAAGAAGACATCTGGATTCTCATATGTGTTCTGTATTAAATCCACAGTTGAGAAAAGGAGGAGGTTTTCAATAGCTTTTCAGGTAATTGTGGATATTCATTGTTGATGTTAAACTCAAACAGGACAAGAGTTATTTCTTAAAGGATTTTTACAATTAGACTCTAAAACCATATCTTTTTTTTTTTTTTGGTATTCTGCTACATTGAAATTCATTTGATCTATCATGCACTTTGAATGGATCTTTTAGCCAGACATGATTTTGCAATAACATGTATAAGTCAACTGGAAAGTACTGGCTCACTGAGTTACTCAGATCTTCCAAATGCTGACATATTTTAATATACAATAGTAAAAATACCAACATTGTTAATATCACCACCACCCCAATCAGCAAAGGCTTTCAATATTGAGAAATGGTCAGATAATAATGGCAAATACAACTTTTTCAAAATTCTAATTAGTGATAGAAAGCTCAAATTGTATCACTGAAAACTGCAAATACTGTCAGTTATTTACTTTGAATTGACAGGCTCAATTCACTCATTTCTGAGAAAATGTCTGCCAAATACTGAAATGTGATAACTTTAGTTTGCTTGTCAGTATTACTACAGTTTTTTTCAAGTAAAATGGAGGGAAAAAAATGAAGGCTAGTTCCACTCACATGTAATACAATCACACAGATGCCTTTCCTTAGGACAAAATCAAACTTCAGTGTGTAACCCAGTGCTTTATGGACTTCTTATATCATCATATAGATTATATATAAGATGATACGTATTCAAGGTCAAGATTTAATAAAATTGATAATTATACTTATTTAACAAAGACATTATTAAGTGAAACTGTAATTTTTTTTTCTTCCTAGTGTGTGATGGTAAAGTCTTTGAGGATTCTAGTATTACTACAGTTTAGTGTTATTGCCTTGATTTGTACAGAAACACCAGTAGTTTTACACACCATTGCATTTATACCATCTGTGCAAATATGAAGGCATTGGAAAAGTCAAATAACATCTTACTATTGTTGAAAATAGTTTGAACTCTTAGATACATTGAAAGTGTCTTATAAACCCCCATGATTCCATAGACCCCACTTTGAGAACCTCTGCTCCAAATAGTAATGGAAGTTGAAGAGGATCCAGGAAAAAGCTTCCATGAATCCGATGTAGCTCCCATGAATCCAACGTTGAGGGAGTGTCTCTCTTCCAGCTGTGGAAGCCACTAGAAGGAAAAGTAGACAGAAATCAAATGATAAGGTCGCAGGTTACAGTGAGTCCCCCCATAGACAAGTGCTTGAATTTATTGGCAAAGCTAAGAAGAGAATTAAAATGAAAAATAACTGACTCTAATTCCACACTTAGGAATCAGAGAATTATGTAGACAAAAATGAAAATATTGGTTGAGATGTCAGCCAGAAAGAGACTTGGGAAAATTTGAAGAAAGAATGCCCTAAAGCCATTCTTCTTGTTGTTGCTGTTGTGAGCCATCTAGTCTGTCCCAAGTCATAACGACACCACGTACAAGAGAATCAAACACTTCCCTGCCCTGCACCGTCCTCACAATCGTTGGTATGTTTGAGCCCACTGTCGCAGCCAGGGGTAAGCCCATCTCTTTGAAGGTCTTCTTCTTTTTGTCTGGCCCACTATTTTCCCAAACATGATGACCCTCTCCAGGGATCCACTCCCCCCCAATAACATATATCGAAAGTAGAGTTCATCTTAATGACATAGATGGAATAAAAGTTTCATTTGCTGATGTGGACTGACTTAAAATGATAAGAAACAACTGCAAACATCCATTAATAATCAGAACATATAATTTATGAAGTTTGAATCTGGGAAAATTGGAAGGTGTCAAAAATGAAATGGAATGCATGAAGATCAATAACTTTGGCATTAGTGAACTTGACATGGATTGGTATTAGCCACTTTGAATCAGACAATCATATGGACTACTGGGCCAGGAATGACAAATTGAAGAGAAATGGAGTCACATTCACCATCAAAAAAAAGAATATTTCAAGATCTATCCAGAAGTCCAATTTTGTCAGTGATAGGATGATATCCACATGCCTGCAAAGAAGACCAGTTGATATGACTCTTATTCAAAGTGAAGCACGAACCACTAAAGCCAAATGAAGAAATTGAAGATTTTTGCCAATTTCTGGAATTTGAAATTTATGCATTGATAATTAATGGTGATTAGAATGTGAAAGTTGAGGGGAAAAAAGAAGGATCAGTAGTTGGAAAATATAGCCTTGGTGATAGAAACGACACTGGAAATCATAATAGAATCTTGCAAGACCAGTGACTTATTCATCACAAATAACTTTTCTCAGCAATGCAAACAGTGACTGCATTTTACTCTTGAGGTCTCCATTTCGTGACCACAACCCATCTGTTAGCTTGTCATACTGTGGTGGCTTTCATGTTGCTATGATGCTGGAAGCTATGCCATCAGTATTTCAAATAACACCAGGGTCACCGTGGTGGACAGGTTTAGTGGAGCTTTTTGTTTAACACAGACAAGGATAAGAGGAATAGAAATCTATCTCTGAAAATCAATCTATAAAAATTCTATGGATCACAATAGAATATTGTCCTATATAATGCTGGCAGATGAGCCTCCGAAATCGGAAGACACTCAAAACTCAAGCAACAAGGGACTTGCACATACTAAGGATCAAGAAGCTGGTGCAGACCAGGCAACACCTGGTTCTGTTGTCAATGGGTTTACCATGCATCAGAGCCTACCTGAAGTCAACTAATAACCACCACCATCATGTAAGACAGGAACGTTGGCCATATTTAAAAGGCCTCCTCCAACCCGACTGCTGTATACACTGATGAATCATAAGCATATTTAGAGGTACTCAGCTTTGAGGAAATATTGGTATGTAAAAATGCAAAACAGATCAGCCAAGGAGTAACGCTGAACATTATAAAACTGATATCCAAAATATAAAAGGATTCAATACATTGCTCTTTTCATACTGACAGATTTCACCAATGCTTGTTAAATAGGAGGTGATTCAGAAAACTTCAGATTTGGTGAGAAAAGCTCTTACATAATAAGGCTTCCTTTGGGGTAGAAGAGAATGAAAACATTTCTGATCAACACAGCTTCTTAGAAAGAATACAGTAACAATAATTAGGCTCTCTGAAAGGAGAAAATATTCAAGAAAACCAAACAACAATGTGCAGCAATCAAATGCAATCATTTAGTAATTGTGGAAAAATAGAAAACACAGAGGGAAAAGCTGTAAACAGTACTTCTTGAAAACTCAACAACAAAAGGTCTGCAACAATAGGCTCTGCATGTAAACTCCTCTTAACCATCCCTGAAAGACTCCAAACTATCTTTCATGTGATTTTTCTAAACTCATGTTTATTGTGGTAAACTCTACATACAGTGACATTTAAGGTGGTGTATGCTGTTGTTGTTGTTGTTAGGCGCTGTCGAGTCGGACCCGACTCACAGTGACCCTCCTTGGGTTTCCGAGGAAGTATCACTATGGCAGTAGATTGCTCAACCTTCCTTCTGAGGAGTGGCGGGTAGGTTTGAACCATCAGCGTTCTGGTCAGCAGTCAAGTGCCTTAGCCAAGGTAGTGTATAAGTTGACAAATATACAGAGTACTGTAACCACCACTACCACAAACAACACATAAAATATTCCCATCATTCCAAAAAGTTTTCTCGTCCTCCTTGGGCATTAATCCCTACCACCCAACTCCAGCTTGGGCAATCTGAGATCTAACTTCTGCCCCCATATTTTTGCCTTTTCTGGAATGTCGTATAAATGGAACCATACATCCAGTGGGAGCTGAATGTGTCTAGCTGCTTTTACTAAGCATTATGGGGATCCACCATATTGTTTCGTGTAGCAGGTCATTCCTTTGCAGCATGGGAGGCTAAAGTACTTGGATCTCTTCTAAGGTTGCTGGGGAACCAGGTGACAGCTGCCTGGCCTTTTGTGACTTGCACTGGATGTTATACAGTAAGTATCACATTTGCTGAACTCCTTCAGTGAAAAGTAAGTCACTGTGACCAGCGATGACGATTCAAGGTGAGGGGACATAAACCTTGTATCTCAATGGCAGGAATGTCAAGAATTTGCACACATTTTAAAACTGCCATCATCAACTGATATTGCCAATCCCTCGTAGAGTGAGAATTAGAACACAAACCTTTCTCCCATCTAGTTCTCTTCCTACTATGTCCACCTGCTTTACAGACTTCAGTCTGAGTATTTAATTATGCTCTTCAAAATTAGATGTTGCAATGTTGGGAAGGTTTCATGTGCACCACTTGAACCTAACATTCCTTACCAGTTACAGTTGAGTGGGCTTCACCTCATGGTGACCTGACGTGTGTCAGGATTCAACCATGCTCCACAAGGTTTTCCCAGGGTAACTTTTTCAGAAGTAGGTAATCAGGCCTTCCTTCTGAAGTGCCTCTGGGTAGACTGAAAACTCCAACCAGCACCACCTTTTTTGATCCCCTGATTTTAGAAACACTGTATCTACATGCATTCAAACAAAAGCAATGCAAAATAATCAATCATTATCACTGGATTGAGAATACTGCACAACCCTTAAATATCCTGTAGTGATATAATACTACAGAGATTTTATGAACATTTGCATAATTATCACATGGAATTATATATTTTTGCCTTCACGTAGTTTCTCTATCAGTTCAAGTAGTAACACAAAAGTATTCTTTTGAAAGTTATTTTGCATCCTCTTTAAAGTGTTTGATGTGCTCAGTCTAGTCCCCAGCAGCATCTTTCTGGCTAATTTTAGTTAAGGGGACAATAACCTACCTAGTATGGAGTTTGTAAACATTCTCAACTAATTAAAGACTGAATTCAAAGAACACAGATTTCAGCTCAATGGTGAGTGTTTGAATTAAGGGTACATTTCTGTTTTCCTTAAGAAAGATAAATTGTGATGTGTTACTAATCAAAAAAAAAAAAAAAAAAAAAAATTCTTGCAAAACACTGCTATTAAAAGTTGGCCAAAACAGAAAGCCAAGTCACTTATGGGAGCTCTGGTAGCATAGTGCCTAAGGCACTTGACTGCTAACCAGAAGGCTGGCGGTTCAAACGCACCAGCCACTCCTCGGAAGGAAGATGGGGCAAGCTACTTCCGTAGTGATACCCCTTGGAAACCCAAGGAGGGGTCGCCATGAGTCAGTTCCAACTCAACAGCACATAATAGCAACAAGTCACTTGTGTGTCATTAGGACTGATTATATGGTCTCTGGAAACAAAGGATGAACTTGTCATAATTTGCTGTAGAAGTCCAAGTGATTAAAATATCCATTAACTCTCTTCTGAATGACTAGTTACTTTTCCATTTAAAGAGCTAAAAACCACTCTTGCTGTTATGCCCGATGGCCTGAGAAATATAAAAATTTTAGTAGCTGAATGGGGTATTGTATGACTCACTCCATCAGTACTAACCTATTATGCAAAAGAACATAATAAACTATTAGTGAGAATTTTTGTTGGTTTTCTGAGAATTATAAACCTCTGCTCATCTTCTTGGGCTTCTGGGCACTGCTGGATTACAGGACACTAAGCCCCTAGCTTCTCTTTCTCTCTGATCCACGGCCTATATCAACTTCCATGGGAATTCACATGCGTCTGAGATTTTGAAATGAACACAGCAAATACAAATTTTATCAACTGAAAATTACAATCCGAATTCCAGACAAAAACTCAACTCAAATTACATGGGTAGATGCAAAACTACATTCATTGCCTTTCCTAATAGTAATCATATGGCCACTTCTAAAAACAATCAGTTTTCTCTGGACAAAAGGGTATTGACCTAGGCATTTTTTCAAATCTGTAAGATCAAAAACAAAATCTGGACAGATCACAAATGTTGGTTGATGGATTGGTGTTTCTTTTATTAACATCACATTGCTTTTATTCCATCCTAAATCCTTTGCAAAATGATTGTATGCATGATCTCATTTAAAAAAAACAAAGAATCAAGAAAAAGAAAGGAATTACTGTCATTATTCTATTAGACATGTGTAATGGGTATAATAATATAAATACACATTTTACAAAGTGCACTTTTTCCTTTAGATGGCTGAATGTCTATCATTTGCTTTCATCACTTTGTTTTTCCTATTTTTTCCCTTGATTATATTCTGTCACTCCATTTCCTAAGTTGCCTTCCTCTACTGTGAGCTCGAATTTGGTACTGGACTCATTAATGTTAAGTAAATCATCTCCTTCCGTTCTTCAAATCTCTGAGCAGTGTGTAGGTGGGAATCTGAGGAACCGTGGGCAGGGGCTCAGAGAAGGTTTTTCAGGGTCTGCTCTCAGCTGTAGAGAAGTTTTTGCATAAAGACCTTCCATACCTCAGAACATGTAAGCAATCCCTAAAACATGAAAAATCTAACTAAAATGTTATCAACAGTAAGGTTTTCTCCAAATGTCTAAAACAGAGGACTTAGAGTAGAAAACTAATAGGAGAAGCAGATGAGGAAAGATATCTTCACAACAGTTGGATTACACCAGGAGTCAAAGAAACAAACAAACAAACAAACAAAAAATGGCCACATGGCTAGTTATATCTTAATCATCTTTAGGTAGTTTATGGAGTGGTTTAGGTATTATGCTCTCAACTTGTCTTGGTTTTCTTGAAACATATAGGATGAGCAGCAGGATACCAATGGAAAACACAGAGTTTTGTGATCATCTTCAGGCTGGCAATAACATTGCTGCCCCATACAATTTCCATCTTATTCCAGCAAAATGGCATCCGTTGGCTTTGTGAGACTAAGTCCTAAACAATGTACATATGGCCATTGACTTCTATTTGTGAAAAATAACACTTTGTTCCTTTTTCCTAAAATCCTGATAATCCTTGATTCAGAGTACATTAAGTAGCCTCTTGTAATTTATATATTTAATTTCCTTCCTTGTCATAGAGTTTAAATTTTACCTCTCTGTTGTTGTTGTTGTTATGTGCCCTTGAGTCAGACCTGACTCATAGCGACCCCTCCTTGGGTTTCTGAGGCAGTATCACTACGGAGCTCTGGTAGCATCGTGCCTAAGGCACTTGACTGCTCACCAGAAGGCCGGCGGTTCAAACCCACCAGCCATTCCTCAGAAGGAAGGTTGGGCAATCCTACTTCTGTAGTGATACTGCCTCGGAAACCCAAGGCGGGGTCACTATGAGTCGGGGCCGACTCGACGGCAAATAACAACAACAACAACAACATCACTACGGAAGTAGATTGCCCCATCTTCCTTCTGAGGAGTGGCTGGTGGGTTTAAACTGCCAGCCTTCTTGTTAGCAGTCAAGTGCCTTAGGCACTACGCTACCAGAGCTCTCTTTACCTCTCTAGAACCTGCTTAAGGAGCTCTGGTGGCGTAGTGCCTAAGGCACTTGACTGCTAGCCAGAAGGAAGACTGGACAATCTACTTCTGCAGAGACATGCCTCAGAAACCCAAGGAGGGGTCGGTATGAGCCAGGACTGACTCGATGGTAGTGAGTTGTTTTTTTTTTTTTGAGTGAGAACCTACTGAAGAGTCTTGGTGGTGTAGTTGTTAAAGAGCTTGACTGCTAGCCCAAAGGTTGGTGGTTCAAACCCACCAGGCTCTACATGAGAAAAACATGTGGCAGTCTGCTTCTGTCAAGATTTACAACCTTGGAAACTCTATAGGGGCAGTTGTGCTCTGCCCTATACCATCACTATGAGTTGGAATCAACTAAACAGCGTGGTTTGTTTGTTTGTTTGTTTTGGTGAGAGCCTACTTAAGGAGTCCCTGGGCAATACAAACAGTTAAGCATTTGACTACA
Organism: Orycteropus afer afer; assembly: GCF_000298275.1. NCBI lineage: Eukaryota > Metazoa > Chordata > Mammalia > Tubulidentata > Orycteropodidae > Orycteropus > Orycteropus afer. The sequence continues at coordinate 2,639,416 of NW_006921589.1, forward strand.
AGCTGGAAAGCTGGTGGTTTGAAACCACCCACAGGCACCTCAGAGGGCAGGTCTAGCGACCCGCTGTTGAAAGGTTAAAGTCTTTGAAATCCTATGGAACACTTCTACACAGCAATAACAACAGAGCCTCCTTCTCAAATGTTGTTATCCATCAGAGTCACCTGGAGATTTGTCTACAACACATCTCTAGGCTCCATTCACAGACACTACAATCCTGTGAGTTAGGGGAGGTATCCCAGGTTTTGAGTTTCTAACAAGCAATGTTAGATGCCAACTGATAGCAGCACTTACTGTTAAGGACCGGGGTCTGAGTAGCAATGCCCTAGAGCAGCTTCAAGATTCAAGTCCACCTAATTTGAAGAAATCTTCAGTTTTCTGTAGAGATAGTGACTCCTAAAGAGTCCCACATCTAAGTGGGTTATGACCCATTTCACTACCAAGAAAAGAAGGTGTGCATATAAATATGGTTTTTTTTTTAATTTTGTTTTATTTAGATTTGAGTGAAGATTTACAGAGCAAATTCACTCTCGATACAGCAGTTCGTTCACATATACTTTGTCTCGTGTCATTGACCACAATTTACCACAATGCAACAGCTCCCCTCCAATTTCCTCCCCAAGGTACCACTTCCCAGTGTCCATCCCTCCATACTCTCCTGCCCCCTAAGCTGTCTCCCTGTGCATAAGGTGCCCTTCCTTCTCCCATGATTGTTCTCTCAAGGGCATGTGTCCACTTGAGGTAAATGTTCAACTCACATACCTGTACTTTGCTTGGCTGGAAACCACAGGTGTGGTCTCAATTCCAGACCTGAAGGGTAGCTAGGGGCCATAGTCTCAGTGGTTCCACCAGGCTCTATTGGACCAGCAAACCTGGTCCCAACCATTCCCCCCCCTTTTTTTTTCCCCTATATAAATATGGTTTACATAAAAAGTCAAATAAATCAAAACTAAATGAGAAACTTCTCATCTCTTACCTATTCAAGTACACATTTGCAGGGAAGTTTTCTAAAATTCCAACTTGATTTATATTTCTTATGTATATTGAGGTGGATTTGTTCACACATGACCATGTCAAACTAATTATAGCTTTAGGGAAATTGAACGAACTTTCTCTACTCTCAACACTATATTTTAAAAATGCCATGGAGATGATCCCCACCTCACAGTGACCCCATGCACAACAGAAGAAAATGCTGCCCAATCGGTTGCAGGTCAGACCAGTGTGATCCAAGGGTTTTCACCGGCTGATTTTCAGTGGATCACCAGGCCTTTCACCCCATTCTCCCTTAGGCTGGAAGCTCCACTATAACCTGCTCAGCATCCTATCAGTGTTGACTAATCAAACATAGAGAACCACCTCAGGCTTCAGATACTTTCTTTAGGCTTTGTTATATCTCACAGTCAATGTTGCACTTCATTACTTTTTTATTCAAAGATATTAATGCATCACTCACAATGTTCTGGATGATCCTTAGGCTTTATGAGAATATGAACTCTGACAGACTCTCTCAGGATACTGACATTCTATCAAAGACAATGTGGTACCTACACCTATAACTCCATCATAATGCACAGAAACACGTAGCTAGTGTGACATGGGAATTTAAAGAAGAAACATTATTATGTTGTTGTTATGTGCTGTCAAGTCAGACCTGACTCATAGCGACCCCTCCTTGGGTTTCCGAGGCAGTATCACTACAGAAGTAGATTGCCCCATCTTCCTTCCGAGGAAACATTATTATAATCATAGGAATAATCAAAACACCATGTTGGAATTCTTCAAGCAGAACCTGGAACAGAGGAGATATTCAGAAAGTCATTGTTAAATGGAGATACCAAGTGTCTTGGGCTTTTAAGAACAAATGCAGGGCCTGGACATGAAGAGATGACATTAACTTTCCCAAATTAGGGAACAACTTGAACAATGCAGAAGAATTAAAGGATGGGGTTATATGGAGGAGCTAAATTAACTTCTTTTGGTGGCAGTATACATGAACTAAAGAGAAACTTAGAAATAAACTGAAGTTGTATGGAGGAGGGATTTAAATTCCACATGAAAGATGTTGGTCTTCACTGGGCAGAAAATTGGGAACTCTTAACTGTGATTGATGAGAACCATTTTTTAGAAAGATTAACCCAACAGAATGTATAGGATGCTTTAGCAAAGAGAAAGAATAGAATCAGGAAACTGAGTATGGTGATGGCAGAGTTCAAGATAGAGTAGGGGTTGTGGAGAAGAGGAGATGGATTTGACTAATGCAGTAAATGTATGTGTCAAAAGACAATGGCCAATTATTAACTGCCAGGCTCCAAGCTTCCACCGCTAAGATTTTTATGAAAATAAACACTCTAAAGTGCACTAGTTGGGCGTGAAAAGCTAATTTGGAGAAATAAAGAGTTTAAAGAATAGGTTAGTGTTCCTATTTATTTTCTATTTTTCCCATGAATAGTACACTCTCCTATAATGTTTTCTATCTCAGCTCCAAATCAAATTTGAAAAATACTCATTCCTAACCTGCAGTCTGCTTTGACTAAGACAGAATAAAAAGTGATTACACTCATCAGTGTTCAAATTTTCTATCTAAAATACTGCTAACCTGAAATTTCTGGCAAGCAAATGCACTTTCAGGAATGAACAAGTGCACTGCTCTGCAGACTCACTGCTGATACTCTGGTGAGCTTCAGTGGCACGCCAGCCGAATTGCAGCTCTGACAATCTGTTCATTTTGGTGCTCTCCAGATCAACAGAGTGGAATCATTCATACGGTGCTTGTCACTGAACATGAGAGTGACGGAAGTCAGCACATTGGCAAAGCCCTCATCCATTCATTGCCCTTCTCAAAAGTGCCCAATCTGACTCTTGCACCAGCTTTTTCTCTTGACTCATTTTTCTCCAGTTTATTATTCAAATCCAGGAAACAAAGCATATCTAAAAGCAATACATACATTTACTTGTTCAATGTTGGATTTTGATTCTCAGAGATTAAATGACAGGGTCCAGAATTCTTAAGGATTAATAACTTATTTGAGATGAGACTTTGGGATTTCTGTCTTCTATGGCTATGGTCAATTTTTAATTAATTAATTAATTTGTGGATGATCAAGAATAATTTTCAAGAACTCGCAATATTTATTCCTAATGTCAAACAAGAACATTTTGTTAGAAAGTATGTTTTCCTTCCTATGCTCTCACCAGTTTAAATAAGAATTCTAGCTTTCTTGAAATTCTATGCATCTCCTAGACAGAAATAATCTTACACCTTCACCCCTCAGACGGTACTGATGAAGGGATGAAGAGGACAAGGTGAGTCTAAAAATGCTTTCAATATAATGAAGTTGTCACTGATTATACCTTTTGTGTATGGATGACAATGCACCATACATAACAGTATTCTTTCTCAGTCCCCTTGAGGTAGGAAAGTCTTACCTGCATTTTACAGTTGGATAAACAGGAGCTCAATCAAGTTTAAAATCACATGGTGGGAGAGCTGGCAGAAGAGCCCAGAATATTAGATGCCCAGTCAGTAGCCAGAATGACTAGTGTTGTTCTTAATACACTCTTCTCCTTGGCTTGTCAGTGAACTGTGATCCTAAAAAAACAGGGGAAGAGAGAGAAAGGAAGATAAAGGAAAGAAGAAATGGAGGAAGGGAGGCATAGTTGGAAGAAGGGATGAAAGGTTCTATTACAAACTCACTTTCTTTTTTTACATGTGTTCAGTGTTTAAAAGATAGGTATGAACCAACAGACAACATCCAGTAATGGTCATAAATAGCAAGAACCATCACACTAAGAACACACATGCTCTCTCTCAATTGGAAAAAAAAAAGTAACACTTTTTACATAACAGAGTCAACCTACTTCCTTTTGTAGCTTCCTCTTGTCATTACAAGCAGGTGACCTTGCCCGAGTTACTCAAACAATTTTAGCCTCAGTTTATTTGACTGTAAAATACAGATGATAATTCCTATATCATAGAATTTTGTGCAGATTAAATGAAATTTTTTATATATAAAAGGTGTGAATTTTACCACTGTCTTATTCCATCCAACTATGCATATATGTTCAGGACTTTCCCACTCCCACCACTGTGCCCTCTGGACTTCAAAGACCCATTATTTAAGTGGAGAATGTACCCAATACTTTAAAAATGGCCATGTCTTTACTGGAAAATTGGGATGAGAAGTTTAGAAAGTTCCAGATCACAGCTGGGAGTCAACTAGGAATCTATTGATGAATGGTCTTCACTGGATAGTAAAGAGGACAGATAATATAAGTGTTGGCAAAGAGGAAAGCTCACCTGAACTGCACCTGTCTCTCCTGTCTGCAGAAATGTAGCAATGCAACTCTGCCAGGGGGCGAGGCATGGAGTTCAACAGGATATGATGCTGGCCTGAACCTCCCTCTGTGGGTCTCCTTGGGTCCCAGCACATGACCTTCATCCAAAGTCATATCCCTTCCTGATATTTCCATCACCCCGGCCTAATCCCGTTAACATCATCTTGTCTTGATAACGATGAGATAGTTTGGGTCTTCCTCTATCTCTTTCTAACCTATTTTAGCATAAACTCAATGCCTTGCTTACTTCATTTGGGGCTATATCTCAAAGCTTTTCTTCCCTGAAAAAAAATAATTTCAAATGAAAATCTTCGTTTTTCAGAATTATTATTCTGATAGGGGATCTTGTAAAAACTGGACTGTTTTATATATATATATATATATAATGTTAAATGTCACTGAGTTGGCCCCAACTTATGGTGACCCTGTGTACAACAGAACAAAACACTGCCCAGTCCTATACCAGCCTCACAATCCTTGCTATACCGGAGCCCTTGTTGCAGCCACTGTGTCCATCCACCATATGATACACATAATGAAATATCATTCTAAGTCTCCTTAAGACAAAGGAAATGTTGCTTATCTACTAGGGAAAGAAGAAATAGTGTAAGAAATGTTGAAAATAAAAGGACAAATATTAATATTTCAAAATATTCTTTTGTTTGCTATGTGAAGCACCTAATGCAATGTCAACCACGTGTTAAGCATTTTTATAAACATCTGGTCTTGTTTCTATTGATATATGTTGCTGCCTGAAGTGGGTCTGATACAGCTTTTCCACATTCGTTTGGTTCCTTATATTGTCTACAATCATTTGATTGTTTTGTAAGTGTGCCAGGTACTGGGCTTAGCCAGAGAGTAGCAAGAAACATATATGACCCCATCTTTCAAGAAGCTCATAATTTAAGCTTCTTGGGAATGGAAATCGGGATGACAAATTACTTAAAAGAGCATGTTAGGGAGAGGTCCCATGAGTGTCTAGGGAGCTTAGGAAAGGAAGTAATGATGAAGAATGGTGATGAAGAATGGAAGATGTCAGATTCACAGAGGAGGTGGGTTTGAATTTAACCTCAAGGTAGACTGTGTTTTCAGACAAAGAGTGATAGAAAGGCAGAGGGACCAGTGCAGGCAATTATAGGAAAGTTTGAAAGTCATAAAACTACAAAGAAATTATTAAGTCCACTTAGGAATATAACAGAAGGAGAAGCAGAGTGGAGGGAGTTAAGACGTTGAGATACCTTGAATACAGACTGTGAAAGTCCTAACATGAGGGAGAAGGGTGATTACTTTATCTCGTATACAAGAAGCCAATACAAGTGATGCTCACAGATGCTTTCAGTAACCAACTCCAGATCTCTCTGCCTTGACAAATGTTCTACCCAAAAAAAGTCAATGTCAGATCCTGAAAATGCTTTCTCAAAATCGAAGACAGTATGTTTAGTACAGATTACTATGTAATAGTAAAAATTATTTTCTTATGTTTTTTAAAATGGTGCTAATAAAAGGTAAATTTGTTTGTTTGCAAAAGTTTCATCAGATAGGTTAGCCTATGTGAACATGTTATTTTTGTTGTTAGGTGTTGTCAAGTCTGTTTCAACTCACAGCAACCCTGTGTGCTACAGAATAAAACACTGCCCAGCCCTGCGCTACGCTCACAGTCATTGCTCTGCTGGAGCCATGATGCGACCACCATGTCAGTCCACCTCATTGTGATGGCCATTTACTTTACCAAGCATGATATTCTTCTCCAGGGACTGGTCCCTCCTGATAACATGACCAAAGTAGGAGAGATGAAGTTGGCCCATTCTCACTTGTCAGGAGCATTCCAGCTGTACTGCTTCTAAGGTAAATATGTTCATCTTCAGCAGTCAATGGTATATTCAGTATTCTTCGCCCATACCATAATTCAAATGCATCAACTCTTCTTCGGTTTTTCTTATTCATTGTCTAGCTTTAACATGCATATGAGATGATTGAAAATACCACAGCTTGGGTCAGGCACACTTTAGTCCTCAAAGTGACACCTTTGCTCTTAAACACTTTCAAGAGAGCTTTTGCAGCAGATTTGCTTAATGAAGTATGTCCTTTCATTTCTTGTCTGCTGCTTCCATAGGTGTTGATTGTGGATCCAAGTAAAATGAAATCCTTGACAACTTGTATCTTTTCTCCATTCATTATGATGTTGCTTATTGGTCCAATTGTGAGGATTTTCATTTTCTTAATGTTAGATTGAATCCACACTAAAGGCTATACAGTCTTAGTCTTCACGAGTGAAGTGCTTCAAGTCCTATTGGCTTTCAGCAAGCAAGATTGTTTCATCTGCATACCACAGGATTCCTCCAATCCTGACGCCACATTCTCCTTCATATAGTCCAGTTTCTCAGATTATTTGCTCAGCATACAGATTGAGTAAGTATAGTGAAACAATACAGCCTTTACTCACGCTTTTCCTGATTTTAAACAGTGCAGTATCCCATTGTTCTCTTCAAATGACTGCCTTTTGACCTCAGTGCAGGTTTCTCATGATCACAATTAGTGTTCTGGAATTCTCATTCTTCACAATGCTGTATGTAATTTGTTATAATCCACACAGTCAAAAGCCATACCTAGTCAATAAAACACGGGTACACATCTTCCTGGTATTCTCTGCTTTTAGCCAATATCCATCTAACATCAGCAATGAAATTCTGCATTCCCTGTCTTCTTGTGAATCCAGCTTGAAATTTCTGGCAGTTCCCTGTCAATGTACTGCTGCAATCATTTTTTAATTATCTTCAGAAAAATATTAATTTTGCATGATATTAATGATATTGTTCAATGATTTCCACATTCAGGTAGACTGCTTTCCTTTGGAATGGGAACAAATATGTATCTCTTACAGTCAGTTAGCCAGGTAGCTGCCTTCCAAATTTCTTGGGATAAACAAGTGGGCACTTCCAGCATTGCACTTGTTATTTGAAACATCTCAGTGGGTCTTCCTCCAATTCCTGGAGCCTTGTGTTTTGCCAATGCTGTCATTGCAGCTTGGACTGCTTCCTTCATTGCCATCGACTCTTGATCACATGCTACCTCCTGAAGGAGCTGAATGTCGACCAATTCTTTTTGATACAGTAATTCTGTGTATTTATTCCATCTTCGTTTGATGCTCCCTACATCATTCAGTAGAAACACAGGTATGTTTATTCAACAGTTTTGACGTCCCAATCAACAGTTTTGACTTCCTGAGCAGTAGAAAAAGTGAAAAATGAGTAATAATTTTTGCAGTTATAAATTGCAGTAACTGCAAGTCAAACTTATTTCTGCTTTCTTTATGTTGAGCTGCAATCCATAATGAAGGTTGTGATCTTTGATCTTCTTCAGTAAGTGTCAAGACCTCTTTGCTTTCAGCAAGCGAGATTCTGTCCTCTGCATATTGCAGGGTGTTGATGAGTCTTCCTCCAGTCCTGCTGCCGCACTCTTCTTCATACAGTGCAGCTTCTCCATTATTTGCTCAGCATAGAGACTGAATAAGTATGGCTAAGGTTAGTAAGTATGACTTAGGTTAGTAACTCTGAGGTATGTTTCACAGGGCTTCTCAGAGTTTCGCAGTGGGATGGAACTCCACTTGTCCACAGTGGTGACTGGCTGATAACACACCATCTACCATTCTTCTTCATATAGTGCAGCTTCTCCATTATTTGCTCAGCATAGAGACTGACAAAGTATGACTAAGGTGGTTGTTGTTGTTGTTGTATACCATCGAGTCAGCCCCGACTCATAGCGACCCCTCCTTGGGTTTCCGAGGCAGTATCACTACGGAAGTAGGATTGCCCAACCTTCCTTCCGAGAAGCGGCTGGTGGGTTTGAACAGCCAGCCTTCTGGTTAGCAGTCAAGTGCCTTAGGCACTATGCTACCAGAGCTCCTATGACTAAGGTTAGTAAATGTAATTAAGATATGTAAGACTTAATCTGTATGGTGAAAGGATACAACATTGACACATTTCCTGATTTTAAACCACACAGTATCCCTTATTCTGTTCAAATGACTATCTCTTGTTCTGTTTAGCATGACCACAATTAAGTATTCTGGAATTATCAGTTTTTACAATGTTATTCATAATTTGTTATATAGCACAATGATAAATGGAGAAAATATTGAAGTTGTCAACAGTTTCATTTACTTGGATCCATAATCAATGTCCATGGAAGCAGCAGTCAAGAAATCAAATGACATATTGAATTGGTCAAATCTGTTGCAAAAGACGTCTTTAAAATGTTAAAAAGCAAACATGTCCCTTAGAGGGATATGTCCCTTGGAGGGACATGGTAGCTAAATTTGTATGTCAACTTGGCTGGGCCTGGTTGAGTGGCTGGGCAGCTGGTGGTAGTTATTCCCCATGATGAGACTGGCAATCACCTCCATGGTGGGATCTACCATAAGCAGCTGTGTAGCTGTCTTTGGGATGTGGTCTGCTTCCTGTATATGGAGAAGCCTGGGGAATGGTCTCTAGCCTATGGCATGCTTAGACCCTGCATGTGGCCATGTTGTTGCTCAACAGCCTGCCATGCTTCTGCCAACCTCGGGACTTAAAATGGACTTAAACTAATGGCCTGCCGTGTGGTTTGGTAACATCGGGACTGTGCCTTTTTACTTCTCATTCTTGGGCTTGGCATCCTCAGCAGCCAGCAGCTGTTTGAGTAAAGAAACTCCTCTAGCTCCAGTGGGCCAGGAGCAGGAGGCAAAGCTGGACCTCAAGGTTGAGGGGCTTTCACTCAGCCCCTAGGAGCCTGGCAGTTTGAACTTGGACTTAAAGCCTCCAAACTGTAAGAGAATAAACTCCTGTTTTGTTAAGGCCATCCCATTTGTGGTATATTCTTGTCAGAGTGGCACTAGGTAACCAGAACAGAGGACTAAGGTGCTCCTGATTCAAGCCATGGTATTTTCAACTGGCTCTTATACATGCAAACACTGGATAATAAGGAAGACTAAAGAAGAATGGTAGCATAGTGC
>NW_006921589.1:2649395-2662386 GCF_000298275.1 Orycteropus afer afer
GTAGGGTCACTGTGGTTGTTATTGTTGTCATGTACCAATGAGTCGGGTCCGACTCATAGCAACCCCGCCTTGGGTTTCCGAGGCAGTGTCACTATGGAAGTAGATTGCCCAACTTTCCATACGAGGAGTGGCTGGTGGGTTTGAACTGCCAGTCTTCTGGTTAGCAGTCAGCTCTACGTTAGCAGTAGGCACTACATTACCAGAGCTCCCTAGGAGTTGGAAATGACTTGACAGCACCTAAGAAATCAAACTTCGTAACTCTCAGTGCTAGATTAGGGTAAGGGCCTCAGGCATACAACTGAAGAGATTTTTAAGATCACAAGTAGCTCTTTTCTATGTCTCATATCTGTATGATGCTTAACCAGAGGTGTGTCCAATTTGCTATCACAGTTAGTCAATGGACCACAATTAATCATGAGGTTGATTCCGTTGGTTTTATGAAATCTCTTTCCAAATACTTGTCAGAAATGAGGTTCTTGGACTCTGAACATACACAAAGAAGGCACAAGGTAGGATTGCATAAGAGTCGAATGATAAAGCAGGCCTGGACTGATGGCTGAAGACTGCACATGAACTCTACCCATCTGCTATGACTTCACGTTGAGGAAACACTTCAGAATAAATATAGAAAATCCTATTTGTGTGTGTGACTATACTAATAACTCAAAATTGGTGGAATTCCACTTGGGTATTCCATTTGGAATTATATACATTTATTTTCATACAGTGAGTGTGAAAACATTGCTGAATGGATTCTCTATTAGTCATTATTACAGTAATATAATTATTATTTTTTTCTTTTCTTATTGTTGCCTTTGGCCATCTACAATCACAACTAAGTTAACTGGTATAATGTCCAAATAATTGAGAACATAAATATAATCCTTAAAAATGACAAGTACAGTTTGTCTCACTTGATTGTTGAATGTGATCATTACAGTGGAAGCTGTCAATGACGTGCCATATTGCCTGGGCTCTCACATCCACTTGCCTGAAGATTCCTTGCTGGAAACATCCTCTAATTCCTTCCAGAAGATATTTTCTGACCAAGTAGTATACTATGCTAGTATCCAGAGTGATCAAGAAGTGCCAGAGAGGTAATGCATTTAGTAGCAAACTTAAACCAATGGTAGACCAGGAGCTGACATATAAAAACTTCAGTTTCCTTGTTTCTCACTCAGTTGGAATAACTCTGAGGTATGTTTCACAGGGCTTCTCAGAGTTTCGCAGTGGGATGGAACTCCACTTGTCCACAGTGGTGACTGGCTGATAACACACCATCTACCTTTACTGCTTCTATTATCAACTCTCCTATTGATGTTCATTAAATAATTTCCCAAATAAATAATCTGGACTAAAACCTTAGTCCCAGGTTTGCTCTTGGGGGAACCCAGACCAAGAATCCTTTTCTATAAAAGTCCTATATGCCCTCAGTTATAAAAGATCCACCCTCAGCATTTGTATATGTTTTCTTGAGACCCTAGAGGTTTCAATGATTCTGAAAGTTTTTAATTATATTTCTCAGCTCATGATGCCTACCACTACCATTGAGTTGATTCTGACTCATAGCTACCCCCACTGAGTTTCCAAGGCTGTAAATTTTTACAGAAGTAGATTGCCTCATCTGTCTTCCATGGAGCGGCTGGTGGGTTTGAACCATTGACCTTCTGGTTAGCAACCAAATGCCTTATCCACTATGCCACCAGAGGTCTTTTAATTAATAATTTACTTTGAAGATGAGTTTAGTGATATTTTATATCCTAATGAGTGGTTAGGGAGCTCTGGTGGCATAGTGCCTAAGACATTTGACTGCTAATCAGAAGGTTGGCGGTTCAAACCCACCAGCTGTTCTGCAGAAGGAAAGCTTGGTAATCTACTTCCATAAAGATTTACCACCTCGGAAACCCAAAGGGGCTCACTAAGAGTCAGAACTGACTCGATGGCAGTGAGTTTGGGTTTTTTTTTTGTTAATGGGTATTTACTTACTTTTTGGTCTATGTTCCAGTCAGGGCTGCCAATCTATTTCCATTTTTGTGTCAATTCTGTAATGTTTCTAGTTCTTGCCTAGAACGCTATGTTAAGAAGAATCTGAGGAAGCCTTGAGCTCAGAGAAAAGAACATCATTCTTGAACACTCAAACATACTGGGGAAGATTAAAACCTTCTCTTTCAGACAATTACTAGGGAAGAACAGTAATTTTCCAGACTTAGATGAAGTAGGAAGAAAGGCCTGCAGATGTGCAGCTAAAAATCAGCCAATGAAAACCCTACAGATCACAATGGGCCAATCACAGGGACGGGGCAGGACCAGGCAGCATGCCATTCTGTTGTGCTTGGGGCTGCCAAGAATCAGGGCTGAGTCAATAGCAGCTAGTAAGAACAAGGATTTGAACCCAGCACTATTAGACTCCAGACCTCCAGGTTTTAACAGCTCACTAGTCCCTTTGATGTGTAAACTAAACTGGGCCCTGACAGATCAGATTTCACTGTGATCAGCTTCTTTGGATTTCTTCAGTGCCGAGATGGTCTCTTTGGGTAATGAACCAATGTCCAATCAGTACTTCTTTCTGGAAAGAAACTAAGTAACAGCTGGTGGGCTGTTGCATCATTAAGTCAGATTTCTCCAAAATCTCCATCTTTTTTTCATTTTTATAGTTTAGAAAATTTGAAATGAGCTAACTTGGCCTTCAACAAAGCAGAGGGTTGGCTATTAAATGAGATTTAAAGTTGGGTTTTTCACTATTTTATTCTTTTTTTTCCCTTCCTACTAGTAAGAAAAGTAAAAGGAAATCCTGACTCTGTGTCTCAAGGCATGGTTTTAATTCACTTTACCGAAAAGTGCTATGTTATTGAACGTTCCTTAATTTAAAAGTAATTAAAATAACAAGCCTCCATTTTAAAAACGGCCGGAGACTCAACTGACTCTAGAAAATGGTATGCTTACACTCAATTCAGAATTGCACCAACAGGAACTTTTTTTTTTTTTTTTTTTATGTTAGACTTATAACTTCTACCCAAATGACCTTACATTAGACATTGTAGTTCCTCAGAGCTATGAATAAATATTCTAGCCTCTGGCAATATGCATTCAGCTAAGTGTAAATATGGTTAGGCACTGAATGGATAAAATTATATATAATAATGAAAAAACTAAAATACATAACAAATAGCAATAGAAGTGGGAGTCATAATCATAAATAAATACATTCAGAATAAAACCCAGAAAGAGTATAACATGCCGTCAGATAACCTCAGTATACAAACAAGTCTGGGAAACAAATTGTGTTAGAAACATTAGCATATAAAACATTTGGGATTAACTAGGAATTGAAGAGGAATATATTCACAGGAGTTTGAAGTACAATAAAGTCAATCTATTTTAGATGAAGTTCAAACCATATATTCCTCCTCATGGAGATTTAAACAAAAGATCAACATCGATTTCCCAAAACAATTTTGATACTTCCCCTTTAGCTACACTCATCCGCCAGATGCATCCCAGATTGGAATTGAAAATAGACACAACGAGTCAGTTTCTGTGCCCACCTCAAGATCTGACCACAACCCATACAACTTGTTCCATGAGAGAATTAAAACCCCGTCTTCGCTCCTCCGCAGCCTGGGTGCTTGCATCACAGTGGTCTGATCCTCAGCCTGTCATGGAATGGCACGGGATCAGGCAGCATTTCAGTCCACTGGGCGTGGGGTTGCCAGGAGTCCAGGACCAACCAGCAGCCTTCTGGTTAGCAGACAAATGCCTTAGGCACTACGCCACCAAACCTCCTAACAAAAGGTCTGACTCATAGCAACCCCTCCTTGGGTTTCCGAAGTGGTATCACTATGGCAATAGATTGTCCAACCTTCCTTTCGAGGAGTGGCTGGTGGGTTTGAACCACCAGCCTTCTGGTTAGCAGTCAAATGCCTTAAGCACTACACCACCAGAGCTCCCAACAAAAGGGTAGCCCAGACTAATTTTCACTCAGATCTTTCCCGGTTATAATATCCTTAACTACTGGCTTCACTCATTTTATTATTTGGGTATATGTCTGCAAGTATATTATTTTTTCCCACTATTCTTTTAGGACAAGGAAACTTCTTTATTCATGACTACTTCTTGCATATTTCATCACAATAATATCATTGTGGTTGTTAGTCAATTTCAACACATGGTGAACCCATGTGGGTAGCATACAACTGCTCCATAGGGTTTTCAAGGATGTGACTTTTCAGAAAGAGCTCTGGTAACACAATCAGCTGCTAACTGAAAGGTCAGAAGTTGGAACCCACTAATTACTCCACAGGAAAAAAAAATGTGGAAATCTGCTTCCATAAAGATTACATCCTTCTAAACCCCATGAAGCAATTCTACTCTGTCCTATAGGGTCACTGTGAGTAGAGACTGGCTCAACATCAGGCACAAGACTTTTGGAAAGATATCACCAGGTCTTCCTTCCAAGGTGTCTCTGGGTGGATTTGAACTACTAATGTTCCAACTGATAGTTGAGCATCTACTCATTAGCACCCAGCAACTCCTGCAATAATATTAACTATCATCTACAAAACAGAATCTGAGACGTTGTTATTTTATGAAGAAGAATGCTGCATTAAGATTGGAGAGAGACTTATTAACAATCTGCAATATGCAGATGGCACAACTTTGCTTCCTGAAAGCAAAGACTTGAAGTACTTACTGATGAAGATCTAAGACTACAGTCTTTTTATGGATTACACCTCAACATAAAGAAAATGAAAATACTCACAACTGGACCAGTAAGCAGAATCATGATAAATGGAGAAAAGATTGAAGTTGTCAAGGATTTCATTTTATTTGGATGCACAATCAACACCTATGGAAGCAGTAGTCAAGAAATAAAAGGACATACTGCATTGGGCAAATCTGTTGCAAAAGATCTCTTTAAAATGTTCAAGAGCAAAGACGTCACTTTGAGAACTAAGGTGTGCCTGACCCAAGCTATGGTATTTTCAGTCACCTCATAGGCATGTGAGAGCTGGACAATGAATAAGGGAGACCAAAGAAGAACTGATGCATTTGAACAGTGGTGTCGGTAAAGAACATTGAATGTACCTTGGACTGCTAGAATAATGATGAAATTTGTCTTGAAGGAAATACAGCCCGAACGCTCCTTAGAAGTGCAAATGGCCAGACTTTGTTTCCATACTTAGGTCATATTGTCAGAAGGTCAGAAGGCAGCAGTCCTTGGAGAAGGACATCATGCTTGATGAAGTAGAGGGTAAGCGAAAAAGAGGAAGACCTTCAACCAGTTGGATTGACACAGTGGCTGCAATGATGGGATCAAGCATGGCAAGCACTGTAAGGACGGCTCAGGAGCGGGCAGTGTTTCATTCTGTTGTGCAGTGGGCTGCCATGAGTCGAAACTGACTCAACAGCACCTAACACCACCATTACCGAAAAATACCTCTGGGTGTCTGGCCTCTTTGCATATATTATTTCAAGTTTTTGTATCTTTCCAAGTCTTTTATCCCCATGTTTATGAATGGTACTAAGTAACAAATTTCCAGGATGAAAACACAGAGAATGAGATTATCTCCAGGTGGTGTTACTTGGAGGGAAACAGCGATGTGTCCTTAAAGAAGTGTTTGGAAACACATGCAGTTGATTCTCATGATGCCTCCAGCATGCTCCTGTAATTCAAAGGGGAGAAAACTGGGGTGCTAAATACCCAGGAATGTGAAACACAGACACTATCAATAAAGGACTATCCTATCGAAAACGCCAACAGGGCTTCATTGAGAAACACTGGCAGGTGGTCTTCTGTTCATTTGTCTCGAATGGTGCTTTCTTCTCCTTTGTAGGAAAATGTCTCAGAGAAACTGAATCTACCCTCATTTAGGCTACCCAGGATAACACCAGTCTAACGAAGCAGAAAAACAAAAATACATTTAGGGGAAATGGAGAGAGATCAGTTGTTAGTTTCATCTGCATTTTTGATTCCCATCTTCAGCTCCATATCTTCACACTGAGATTATTTCCAATCATTTAATTCAAGTGTTTTTTTTTTTTTTTTTAATCAACCTTATTTGTCATCTGACAGTGCAAAGGATGTTAAATATAATATGAAACTCCTTGACTCTCATCACACTGTGAACAAATTAAGAGAGTTCTCTTTACACCATTGTTTCTGACAGGAATAATAAGCTTAGCAGCTCAAAAGGCTACTCCTTTATGGAATAAATCATTTGCAAGTGATATTACATCCAGATCAGTCTCCTCTGACAACTAAGTTGTTTGCAGTGCTGCAGACTGGAAATGACAGTAAACGCATATGGTGATGTAAGAGGCTGGTTGGCTCATGAGCCAGCAATGACAGAGTTGATGGCATGGGACCAAAAGAGCCCGGAATACTCACACATATCCACTACCCTACGAAACTTCAAGCAGGAAGGGTTTTATAAATAAACTTTCATGCATTCCACTCACCCTGGACTTTATAATGAACTTAATACATGGTAGCCCTTGGGTCTTTGGCCTTATCAGTGACAATGCATCCATTGTTTTGCTTGTTCTGACATAGCAACATTTCCATGAATGTAGTGGACAAGCGATGGTAAGGCAGTAAACAGCACAATCAAGAACAGAAATTCCCCCAGAGGGCAGTTGCTTAGAGAGACAGGAGGTTGTTGTCAACCAATGCCTTTGCTCTGTCACACCCTCTGCTGGCTGATGCGTGAAACAGCATTGGATATTGGCCCAGGACTCACAGTGATTAATGAGGGGAAGTTAGTTTAGAACATCTGGCTCCAGTTGTCAAGCATAAGATCAGCCCTGGGCAAAACGATGGCAGAGTTAGTTTTCAGGGCCCTCCTCGCGTCTTCTCCTTGGATTCACCCTGGTCCTGACTCTGCCTCCACTTGCATTTCCAGTTTATGAAGGAAATCAGTAAGAAAGCTTTGCTTGCTGCCCCTTCCTTCCTTCTCCAACTCTTCTTTATTTCTTTCTTTGCTGGAATGATGCTTTCACTCATCCAGCACTCAGAGTCACAACATTCATCAAGTATCCTGGCCATGGAGAGAGAGTTCAGGGAGGGTTATGACATCTTAGTAGTCCAATGCCAAGCACATGCAACATTTACCTAGTAGTGTACATTGTGTGAATGTGCCAAGCTCTGTGCTACACATGCTTCATCAGTAATACAACACATTTCTCGCTGTGGAAGGATTTCATTCAATGAGGCATAGAAGTAAATGAAGGATTTCGAAACAGTGGAATGAGTGGCAGAACAGAGACATGCTCCTAGGATGTGGGAGCCCAGAGAGCCACGCCAGCAATTGGAGTCCCTGGGGATGCAAATGGTTAATGTGCTCACTCAAACACCCCTTGGAAGAAAGTCTTGTCAATCTGTTCCAAAAGAATCAGCCACTAAAAACTCTATGGAACAGAGTGCTACTCTGATACAGATTGTTGTTGTTGTTGTTATGTGCCGTCGAGTCGGCCCCAACTCATAGCGACCCCTCCTTGTGTTTCCGAGGCAGTATCACTACGGAAGTAGGATTGCCCAACCTTCCTTGCGAGGAGTGGATGGTGGGTTTGAACCGCCAGCCTTCTGGTTAGCAGTCAAGTGCTTTAGCCACTATGCTACCAGAGCTCCCCTGATACAGATTAGGGGACTGGAATTTTTCACTCTGGGCAAGTTTCAAGTTTGAATTTAGGCATGAAGGAACTACTCAAGGGAAAAGGGACTCTAGGCAGAGGGAAACATCTGCATCAACCCAAAGTCATGAGAATAAGCCTGTTACCAATGGGGCTTCCAGGAACTCAGGGTTGCTGGCACAGTGTTTGACATAAAGCGTGCGAAGGAAAAATAAACCAGAGGCCAAACCAGGGAGAGTCTTTTTGATATTCTCAGAGCTGAGACTTCATCCTGTAACCATGCAGAGTCAGTGACCTTTGTAAACTGGACAGGATGCCATACAACTTATTTTTTTTAGTGAGAACACTGACAGCTGTGTGGAGGCAGGGTCTCGGAAGAAGAGAAACACTGGAAGCAGGGAGACCTGTAGGGAGGCTGTGCAATGATTTGGGCCTGAGTAAAGGAAGTTCATAGATTTCAGAAATGTTTGGGCTTGGTGATTAATCTGGCATGGATGGAGGTATTGAAAGAAGAGGAAAACCCGAAGGTAATTTCCAGGCTTCTTACCTGGATGGCTATTATTTAGATGTAACAGTGGGAAAGCACATTGGATAAGGAATAATTGAAACCTTTTTCTTCTCTTGTGGAAAAAAAAAATCTTTTCTTAAAATTTGGTTCTGTGGACTGTATTAGTGAAAGCTTACTCATTTGATGGTTGCTAGGGAGTTGCTAAGGGATATTGTATATAGAAAATTTAAGGTTTGCATTACTGGCAATGATCAATGATGAAAGGGAATTTTTTTTTTTTTTCCAATTCCTCGCAAAGTGTCTGATAACTACTCGATGTCCAGTAAATATCTGTTGAATTGAATTGACTATTATTGCATGCCCTTCTCTTGGAAGACTTTTATCAATGAGCTTTAATTTTTATTTTAGTGTGATTCAGCTAGCTTGGTTATGGTCATTTTCCTTCTGTTGTTTTTTCCTGTGGATATAAGGGCAGAAAAACTCTGAGCAGGGAGGAAGAAAGGAGACAGCTTCTGAGGGTGGAGGCAGGGAACCTTAAAATGCCTTTCAAATGACACCAGACAGGCCATTATCTTATTATGTGTAGTTAGAGAGCTGCTTAGATCAGAGATTCTTAACCTCTTTTGGTATGTGCATGCTTTTTAAGGACATGATGAGCACTTCATCCAACTTCCAGGAAAAAATAATTGTGTATGTTACAGTACAGACTCAAACACTTCCCTTTTCCTACTTATCCTTCTCTTCATCCATTCGACCACTGCGGTTCCAGGACCTTCTTTTAACTACTGTAGCCATGTCCATTGATGTTTTTCTCGAGCCAAGTGAAGATGCCATGCCCCCACTCCTCATTTTGAGCACTCTTATGGATTTAATTATGTCCCTAAAAAATATTTATTATAAATCCTAACTGCCCACCACCATCTGTCAGTTTGTCCTACTGTGGTGGCTTGTGTGTCACTATGATGCTGGAAGCTATTCCATTGGTATTTCAAATGCCAGCAGCGTCACCAATGGTGGACAGGTTTCAGTGTAACTTCCAGACTAAGACAGACTAGCAAGGAGGACCTGGTAACATACTTTTTAAAGAAAAAGAAAAGAAAAAAAGACAGAAACCAATGAAAACCTTACGAATAGCTTCAGAACATTCAAGCTGCATTCAGTAGAGGCTATGAAATGAGGGATATCATTGCTGACATCAGATGGATCTTGGCTGAATGCAAAGAAAGATGTTTATCTGTGACTCATTGACTAATCAAAGGTATTTGACTATGTGGGCCATAAAAAATCATTCATAACATTGCAAAGAATGAGAATTCCACAACACTTAATTGTGGTCATGGGGAATCTATACATACACCAATACACAGTCGCTCAAACAGAACAAGGGTATACTGCGTGTAAACCATGCAGGGAAGGGGTAGAAGACTGTATCCTTCCACCATACTTATTCAATCTATCTATTGAGCAAATAATCCAAGAAGCTGGACTATGTGAAGAATATTATGGCAACAGGATTAGAGGAAGACTCTTCCACAACCCACCACATGCAGATGACACAACCTTGTTTGCTGAAAGCCAAGAGGACATGAAGCACTTACTGATGACGATCAAAAACTACAGCCTTCAGTATGGATGGCACTTCAATGCAAAGAAAGTGAAATCCTCACAACTGGATCAATAAGCAACATCACGATAAATGGAGAAAAGATTAACATTGTCAAGGATTTCATTTTACTTGAATCCACAATCAATGCCCATGGAAGCAGCAGTCAAGAAATCACACATACTGATTGGGCGTATCTGTTGCAAAAGACCTCCCTTAAATTGTTTAAAAGAAAAAAAAAAATCTTTGGGAGATATTCAATGTCATACATCAAAAAAAGCATTATCTTTGAAAACTACTGGATATAACGAACTGTAAGAGGGCTTTATGTTTATGTTGATTTTATGTTTTCTGGGTATCTTCTAATAACTATTTGCACTTTATGTATACAAAAGAACTGAGGCAGCAAATCAAAAATTCCACTCCCAAGTGGGGTAGAGACAGATTTCTGCCAGCCGTCAAAAACTCTGTGGCTTAACAGGGCCCTGGATACGTGTGGAGTCTGGTGGTGCAAAAGTTAAAACACTCAGCTGCTAACCAAAAGGTCAATTGTTCAAACCCACCAGTCTCCACAGGAGAAAGATGAGACAGTCTGCTTCTGTACAATTTAGCCTTGGAAACTCTGTGTATGGGGCATTTCCACCTTGTGCTATATATACAGGGTCTCAAAAAGTCAGGATGGCTGACGGCAGTGGTTGTTTTTTTTGTTGTTGTTGTTTGAATATATGTATCCTTGCTGCTGTTCTTCGTGCTCCTCAATACAAAAAAAAAAAAGAAAAAACCCTCACTGCCATTGAGTCCATTCCAACTCATAGCAACTCTATAGGACAGAGTATAGCTGACCCATAGGGTTTCCAAGGCTATACATCTTTACGGAGTCAGACTGCCTCATCCTTCTCCCGTGGAATGGCTGGTGGGTTCTTATAGTCAACCTTTCGACTAGCAGCTGAATGCTTTAACCACTGTGCCACTAGAGCTCCTTTCTCCTCAATATAGGTGAACTTGAAAGAGGTGAATTTCTCCTGATAGAATTTTGTGTTTAATATAAATAAGGACTATGTTCTGGCTTTCCAGATAGTAATACAGCAAACCAACAGTCAGTGAGACAGCTATTTACCTAATGGGGGAGATAACCAGAGGATGCCTTAAAATTACAGTCTCCATGTGAAGAGTTCAGTTCAACCATGTGCCATTCAGTTTTTCATTAGTAATATTGTTTTAATCAAGCAATTGAATTAACTATAAATATCATTGGGGATTTCTAGTGGTGCCTGCTCTTTAAAATGAAATACTGTTGGTCTTTGATTCTTTTAATGTATCAGAAGAAAAGAAAAATTTACAAAATGAAATAATTCTATTTTGAGCAAGAGAACAAAAATGATATCAAATGCATTTATGACTATTTGAATAAAAACAAGTAGAAAGTCTACCCTGTGTCCAGCATTATGAAAAGTTTCTCAAGTTTCTATCAAGAAAACAGAGACACCTTGCTGGACTCTATAATACATAAAATCTAATAATAAACATCCATTGATGTACTAATCCCCAATCTGCAAACCATTTTGCTTGCATAATGTCACTGAATCCCTACAATAATGGATCAGTAGCCACGAAGGGATGGGGGCAGTCTGCTCTGGTACAGAAAATAGGGCCTATACTATTTATTGCTAGAAGCTCTGGTAGCGTAGTGCCTAAGGCACTTAACTGCTAACCAGAAGGCTGGTGGTTCAAACCCACCAGCCTCTCCTCGGAAGGAAAGTTGGGCAATCTACTTCCGCAGTGATACTGCCTCAGAAACCCAAGGAGGGGTCACTATGAGTCAGGTCTGACTCAACGGCACATAACAACAACAACAACACACTATTTATTGGTGGTTTTCATGGTTTAGAATAAATATTTGCAGAATGTGAAGCCAGTATTCATATTCAGGTAAAATATATTTCTTAGATTCTAGAAAATATATGGCAGCTCTGGTAGAGTAGTGCCTAAGGCACTTGACTGCTAACCAGAAGGCTGGAGGTTCAAACCCACCAGCCACTCCTCAGAAGGAAGATGGGGCAATCTACTTCCGTAGTGATACTGCCTCGGAAACACAAGGAGGGGTTGCTATGAGTCGGGTCCGACTCGACAGCACATAACAACAACAACAACAACAGAAAATACATGCATAAATTTCTTCCAACTTACCCCATCCCCATTATTGATGATATCAATTGTAAAATAGTGACATTTGTACATCATGTTTAGACATGGAATATGTTCTAGCAAATGGAACAAAATCTAGGTGATAATATGTCACAAAAAAGAATAGGTTATCAGTGAGTTGTGGGAGAATGACACAGAAACTGGGTGAGATCCAAGTCTGAAAAGCCAGACACTGGGGAAAGAGTAGGTAGGCCAATGGCAGACTAATGCCAAAAATGCAATATCCTAGCTTAGGACAAATGAAGAGCCGGAAACAGGCCAAGAGAAGGAGACGCCAAGACTTAGCAATGGTGGGAAACAGAGCCAGGGCCCGGAGGACAGTCCAAAATTGGAGCCAAGAGGAACGGGTGAAGGAGGAAGGTGGAAAGCATGCAGGGAACTTTGTCTACTCCTTATTAGTCCAGTGTTCTCTGCTCTTACCAGTTTCATAACACTCTGAGGGTCTGTACTTAGGTTTGCCTCACCTGATGATATTCTTAGCCCAAAGAATGCAATGAATCAAGTTGATTGCTGTTGTTAAATGTAGTTTGTTGAATTAACAGGGTCCAGTGTAACATATATAAGTACTTATGTATATGTATATGTACACACACACACATATAAAATCTCCTTTATGCTTGTGTTGAATTGTATTCTCATCAGCAGAGGATGGAAAGATTCTTTGAATATACCCTTTATAACAATGTTTTTTCTTAATCCTGTATAATCTGATAAATTAAAAATTGAATCTTCTTTAAATGTACATTCCTCTGACCATTGTGAGGTACAATTATTTTGTTAATTAATTTTTCTTCTTTTGTGATATTTTTTAATTTGCTATTCACATAATTCATTCAGTCATTTATTGATTCATATTCGAGGTGTGTCTTAGCTTTGATTTTTACTGGGGAATCCCAATCAAAGAGAAGTGAAACAAGACTGAGAAGGGAAGGAATCTGATAAGATGTCCCTGAGTAGGTGTTTAATAGGGACATGTAGAGCTCAAGAAGGAGCTCCGGTAGCATGGTGCCTAAGGCACTTGACTGCTAACCAGAAGGCTGGTGGTT
>NW_006921589.1:2663045-2672859 GCF_000298275.1 Orycteropus afer afer
ATCTACTTCCGTAGTGATACTGTCTCGGAAACCCAAGGAGGGGTTGCTAGGAGTCAGATACGACTCTTTGGCAGTGGGTTTGGTTTTGGTTTGGTATGTTTTAGGGATCCAATAAATATTCTCCAATATCTTAAATTAGTTAAATTTTTATATTAAGTGTTCAAAATACTATAGCAAAAAGCAAAATAACTAGAGTGTGCAACAGTCTGACTATAGACCTTAAATATATTTGAATATATATTGATATGTTTGGGATTCATTGGTTGCATAATCCATACATACTTCCTTCCTCCTCCCCAACAGTAACCAGCGTTTCCTTTAGAGAAATTTCCCTCCATTATTGTATAGTAACAACATGATGCTAAGGTCTGTAGGAGGGATAAACAGTTTATGCTCTACTACTAGTCAAAACATTGGCAGTTGGAACATACCCAGCCAAACCATGGATGAGAAGGCCTGGCAATTGGCTTCCACTAAGGTTATAGACAAGAAAGCCCTATGGACCAGTTCTATTCTGTAACACACAGGGGCACCATGAGTTGGTACTGACTCAACTCACAACAATAACAATAGGGTTCTACTTGGGTAAGCCTATCTTCTTTGCCATTGATACTGGGCCAGATAGTGGGCCTAAGCCAATCAGGATGAAGTTCTCTGGTCACAGGGCTTAAGACAAGGGTACCTCAGTTAATGGGAAGTACACACATTTGTTTAGTGGTTTGGTGAAGCAATGCTCTGTCCACAAGGAAAAGAATGAGGAAGTCAAGCTACGATTGTCGATTGTCAATTGTCGATTGTCGCTGGCAGCTATCCTGTGATGACATGATAAGACAGCATAACAACTCATCCAGCATAGAAGAGAACAAAACCAGGAGAACTGCAGATGCATAGACCTAGAGCCTTAATTACGTGTGGTTGGTAATTCATTTCATTAAGGCCCTATTAAAATATACCTTGGTGTATGAGAACACATTCTCAAATTTGCTCATTATTGAGTTTTAGGAAACTATAGAGACACCATGGAAGCAAAATGAGGCAGTCTGCTTCCGTAAAGATTTACAGCCTTGGAAACCCTATGGGGTGGTTCTACTCCATCCCGTAGGGTCACTGTGAGTCAGAATGGACTCAGTGACCGAGGTCTTGGGTTTTGCTTTGGTGGATCCTGGCTAATGCTCCAGGAGCACACCACCAGCATCTGTTAGTGGAGGCTTGTGTGTTGCTACGGTGCTGAACAGGTTCCAGGAGACCTTCCAGAAGAAGCAGAACTAGAGAGAAAGGTGTGGCAACCTACTTCCTAAAATCAGCGGGTGAAAACCACATGAATCACAATGGTCTGATCGTTGCGCATGAAACAAAGGGCAACTCTGTGGCGGCTGATGACACGTCATTGGCATTATGTGCCTTGAGTAGGCAGGACTCATAGCGACCCCTCCTTGGGTTTCCGAGGCTATATTGCTAGGGACGCAGATTGCCCAACCTTCCTTCCGAGGAGTGGCTGGTGGGTTTGAACCGACCAGCATTCATTAAATGATTTCAATGAGCCCCATACTATGCTAAATGATCTCACGTGATATTCACAGAAACCATTTGTGAGGATTACTTTAATTTTCCCTGTTTAACAGATGAGGAAACTAAGGATCAGGTGGCTAAACATTTTTCCCTACATCACACAATTTTGCTGTAGCTGAAGGGAGATAAAATCCTAGTAAGTCTTCAACTTAAATGTTATTATTCTTAATACTATATGATGTAGCATTCCCAAGTTGAAAATTTTTCCTCTGATGAGTTATTTTAGGTTTCATTGATCTACTGTTTTCCACTGTTATTTGGGATCTTTTGAAGTTTGGTATTGAGTACATTTTACTCCATGTGATACTATGACTTTCAGGTGATAAATAAACCAAAAAAACCCAACTTGTACCAACAAGTTGCAATCAAGTCAATTCCAACTCATAGTGACCACAAAGGACAGAGTGGAACTGTCTCATAGGATTTCCAAGACTGTACATCTTTATTTTATTATTTATTAGTTTATTTTTGTGGTGCTCCCACCCCACCCCTCCCACCCAAAGTAACCAACAGAGAAAGTTTCCTTCCATATATAAACCTTTCCTTGACTCCAAGACTAGAAATCTTTATGGAAACAGACTGCCTCATCTTTCTCCCATGAAGCCTTGGTGGGTTTGAAACACCAGCCTTTCAGTTAGCAGCCAAGTACTTAACCGTCTACCTCCAATGCTCCCAAGATGGTAAATAATCTTGTCAAGCATATAACTGATCACTTTAAATTGTCAGATCTTTTTATTACTCTCACTTCAATTAAATATTTTTCTTAAGGCATTTGACTGCTAACCAGAAGGCTAGCAGTTCAAAGCCATCAGCCATTCCTCAGAAGGAAGATTGGGCAATCTACTGCCCTAGTGATATCACCTCGGAAACCCAAGGAGGGGTTGCTATAAGTCAGATCTGACTTGATGGCAGTGAGTTTGGTATTTATTTTATTTTATTTTTTTATGTTCCAAAGACTAAAATAAGTTTTTAAGAGTTAAAGATGAACATTTTACCTTTTAATATTTCTGAGAGCTTCTCAATTACTCTTCAGAGCTCTAACTATAGCAAAGAAAAATATACTTAAAAAGAGAAAGAAAGAAATTTCCAAGGCTTCTCACACTTTAAATCTGGAAACATCCCTTCCTAGTGAAAGACTGCTAGCTTAGGAGTTAGTCTTTTCTAATTGCATGATTCATAGATATTCAACAGGAGTTATGTAAGGAGAAGTTGGAAAGCAATAATAAAAACAAACATGTGATACTGTGATAAGTATTTGCATTACAAATACAGTAAATAAAAAAGAACTAGGAGTGACTCCAATGGTTTTGAAATAGGGATGAACATAAATGGTATTTCAAAATACCCACAAAAACAACACAACTTGAAAATAGCTGAGATTTCTGTGGTGGTAAATTTTAAAGACTGAAGTCCCTGAGTGCTGTAAACAGTTAATGTGTTCAGCTGCTAACCAAAAGGTTAGTGGTTCAAGTCCCCCCAGAGATCACTTGGAACAAAGGCCTGATGATGGACTAACAAAAAATTAGCCCTTAAAGACCCCATGGATCACCATTCCACTCTGACATGCATGGGTTTGCTGTGAGTTGGAGTGTACTCAGTAACTTGTTTGGTCTCATTAAAGACTAGTCATGAGAAAGATACATCTTTTTTTTCATCCAGACTCACAGACCCCTTTTTATTCAATCCATTGACCCCAGTTTAGCAATTCCAGCACAAAACCCGAATCTAACATTTGGATTAGATGAGTTGAGAAGGAAAATAATAATAATAACAAGAAAGCCATTCTGCCTCCCTAAGAAAGAACACATTTAAACTCAATTAGTAGATGTTTTCTGAGTACCCACTATGTGCAGGATATATCCCAAGAAATGTAGTAAAGGAGAAGAAACCCTTTACTTAAACAAAAATTGAAAATTAAACTACTGAACAGAACATTTTTCTACCCATATTGTCGGCTTTGCAACAAGATTCCAACTGCTCCCAGAGGGAACCAAGTTTCAATTAGTTAGACTTATGTTTGATGTAGTTTAACTAAGCTACTTTCAGCGGGCCTGGGGTTGGAAAGAGAGAGACGCAAAGGATAAGGTGGTTCTATAGGGCACTTCTGCAAAAATTCAAAACACACACAACTCATTCATCAAAGATGACCAAATCACACAATTCCTGACCAGCAGTAAATATTTAAAGCTCAGATGGAAATAGAATTAGAAGCAGAAATTAAGTCATCTAATCTTTTCACCTGCTCCATGCAATGGGAAGGCTTAATGAGAGAAACCCTTGGAGAGTTGCTGATAGTGCACTTGTGAGTGTCCCTTCCATTACTGAACACATGGAGAGAGTAATTTTTCAAATTGACATCCACTTTTGAAAATGGTTTAATGTGTTAAAATAAATCCAACCAATGTAAAGAATCCATTCTTTTACAGGAGATGAGCAGCAATAAGCTGATTCATAGCATGAGAATAATTTTATCTTAGCAAATGTCTCCTGCATATCATCTGCAAAGCTTTTGCTAAAAATAAAACCTTAAGGAACTAACCCAAACTGTTTTTTTTCCCCCAGCATATATAAATCTTCCAATGACTAGAAGAAAAAACGGAATTTGACTACCAAAAATTGACTTTTTCGCTGTCTCCTTTCACAAGCAGAACTGCCATTAATTTGGCAAATTATCACCTCCAACAAGCACTGTACTCACAGAAATAAGGCAGAGGGTGGTTGCATTTAGCAGAACCTAAAATACTGCATTAATAAATCATTAATGGGTTTTCCTGGATGGCACAAAGGGTTAAGCACTCAATTAGTAGCTGAAAGCTTGGTGGTTCAAAGCCACTCAGAGATTTCTCAGAAGAAAAAGACCTGGCAATCTGCTTCGGAAAAGTCACAGCCTTGCAAACCCTAAGGAGCAGTTCTCCTCTGCACACATGAGGTCGCCTGAGTTGGCATCAATTTGACTGCAACTAACAACAACAACAAATGGGCTTTGGCTTTTGTGTCTCTGTTACTAAGAAGATAGTTCTGAATTTCCAGCCCTAACACTGACTCAGGCTGCCAGGATGGATTTCAGACAGTGCCAGAGCTCTGGTGGTGTAGTGAATAAGAGACTTGACTATTAACCAGAAGCAGCAGTTCAAACCCACTAGCTGCTCCACAGAAGAAAGACTGGGTGACCTACTTCTGTAAAGATTTACAGTCTCAGAAAGCCAATAGTAGTCGATGAGTCAGAAACGAATTGATGGCAGTGAATTTTTTTCTGTTCTTTTGCCAGGCAATGGTAAAAGATGGAATCAGCAGAACAGAATTTGCCTCTTCCTTCTACCAGTTGGATCTTCTTGAGAAAGAGCTTTATCTTCATTAAGACTCAACTTCTACATCTGTAAAGTGGGACTAATAGCCTCATTTAAAAGACTACCAAGGAATATCAAATGGAAACAATATATTTGAAAGTGCTTATAAATTATAAACTGTAAAATAGAAGAGGTTGTTTGCTATTTGGTCAGTTATTTTAACTCTGTTTCATTCCTTTTCAATTAGCAGGGTCAGGTAAAAGAAAATCTAGTAAGTTAGAAATAGGACAAATATCACTCAAGTATCATGTTATACTTCGAGAGTACTCTCTACTAAGCATAGCTGTGCTTCTGAGGACAAAAGCACTTAGTACATAAAAAATTAAAAACTCACTGCCATCAAGTCGATTTGACTCAGTGACTCCTCCTTGGGTTTCCAAGGCGGGTATCTCTAAGGAAGTAGATTGCCCAGTCTTCCTTTCGAGGAGTGACTGGTAAAATGTGAGACAATAGGCTAATGATTAACGGTTTGCTCATCCTAGCAAAAGCCCTAAAATTCATGAGTGAGTTGCTAGATGTGTTAGATTGGGTTCTCTAGAGAAACACAAAAACCAGCAAAGTGTATGTATATATATATAGAGAGAGAGAGAGAGAGAGAGAGAGAAATTTATCTTAGGAAAATGGCTCACAAGCATATAGAAGCCGGCAAGTCCAAGTCTCTGGAGGAAACGGGCTGGCGGCAGCCTTAGCTTCCATAAGTGCAGGGGGCTGAGAAATTCAAGGCTGGCAGGCAGTACACTGGTTGTTGACTCCAATGAAAGACAAATCCAAGACCTCCAGGCCAAGCGGTGGGCTGCTCACTCACGGAAGTCTGTAGTCTGCACACCAGGGTTCCAATCCCTCAAAGAATATGTCTCTTCCCAGGATGTCCCTGGTTATCTTGGAAGCAGGCCACACCCCTAGAGAAACTCCCCTTGGGCAGACTGGCCACTCAGAACACAGTCATCTGATCCCATCATGGGAACAACCACACAGAACTGGGGTCCAGCCAAGTTGACACACAGCTCCAACTATCACACTAGATGTATGGTATGATGAAATAGCCCATTAAAACAATCCAGCTATGAAAAGATATGTCTGACAAAAGACTTGTATCCAGCATAAATAATTACTGCAATTCAATAATAAGAAGATAATTTTTAAATGAGCAAAAATTTAAACAGATACTTCAACAAAGAAGATACAGAAATAAAAAAAATAATAATTAAAAGACAGTAAACATCTCTAGTCATTGAAAACATGCAAAGAAAGAACAAAATTCAGTTCTACTAGACACTCATCTAAATGGCTAAAATTAAAAATACTGACAACACCAAATGTTGGCAAGGATGTGAAGCCACCAGAAATCTCATTCACTGTTAGTGATGATTTACAATCACTGTGAGTCATTCATTCCAAAAACTGGAAACAACCCTGGTCTCATCAAAAGCAGAATGAGTTAGCTATGTCTATTCACACAATGGAATACTATTCAGCATCAACTGCATGGGGTAAAACGGATTCTGAGTAAAAGGAGCCTTACACAAAAGAAGACTTACTACATGATACTGCTAAGCTTCTCTTTGTTTTCTATGGACTAAACTATGGTAAAAAAGAATTGGAACAGTGGTTGTTAGCAAGGGTGGGGTAGAGATTGACAGGACAGTGGCATGAAGGAACTCCTGTGTTACACAGATGTATGCATCTGTCAAAACTCAATAAATGAAATCTTTGAATTAAGATTTGTGCATTTCATTTTATCTAAATTTCATATCTAAAGAAATTCTGTAAAAAATATAGTAACTACAGTTGATGATATGTACACTGAAGTATATGGAGAAAAGTTTACTGATATCAATAGTTCATGAAATATATCAGCATATAAGATAGATTCAATATGTAAGTTAGTTTGGTGAATGGCTAGAGACATGGATTGATATATAGCAAAACGGTGGAAAATTGTTACTGATAGAATCTAGAAGGTAGATACATGGTGTCAGCGTAAACTTTGTTTTTTCAATTTTGCTATATATTTGAACTTTTTCATAATGAAATTTTGAAAATAAAGACATAAAAGTAAGAATATATCCAGCTATGATACGTTCTGTAAGTGTTCTAGAAAGCCTGAGGTCCTGCTTTGCAGGATGTGGTACATAATAACCTCGACCTTGTATCCCAAAATAAAAGTCCAGAGACCAAGAAACAGCAGTGGGGAAGTACCTCTTACACCTAATTACAATCCACTGTAGATTTTTTAAGGACCCCTGGTGCAGTGGTGGGGGGAAGCTCTGGTGGTATAGTGCCTAAGGCTAACTAGACTGCTAACCAGAGGCTGGCAGTTCAAACCCACCAGCCACTCCTCAGAAGGAAGATTGGGCAATCTACTTCTGCAGAGATACCACCTCGGAAACCCAAGAAGGGGTCACTATGAGTCAAATCTATTCGACAGCAGTGAGTTTGTTTGTTTGTGGTGCAGGGGTTAAGATGCTCGGCTGCTACTGAATGGTTGGTGGTTCAAACTCACCAGCTGCTCCACGGAAGAAAAATGTAGCATCTGAAAACATTTAAAGCCTTGGAAAAGTGACGGGGCAGTTCTACTCTGTCCTATTGGATCTCTTGAATTGGATTCAACTTCATGGCAATGGCTTTGGTTAATTTTTTTTAACCACCTAGTAACTCTGCCATTCTTACTTGGAAGAGTTAATAGTCACGGGAGACACGTTTATACTTCTGCTAAGGTGAAAGCTGAGACCACCATCCAATGCTTCTGAGGAAGAAGTGAATGATGTAGACTGAGTGAAACAGAGCCTTCCCTTGGGGGGATGTGAGTAGAGACCTTGGGACCTCTCTAGAACACCTTTTGTGTCCAATAGTGAAAGGAAACAGAAAACAACAACTCCAAATAAGCAGGACAGCCCATCCAGTGAACAGATCCCTCAGAAATGAAAGTTTGTGTAACCTCTGAGCTTACAACCCTGGGTCAGGCAACAGGAATAGAGAATAAACACAGGAAGAGGAAAATCGTAGATGCTACCTGTGATCTCCTAAGGTGGAAAAATGATAGCGTAGAGTTCTCCTGTATTTTAGCTTTGTGTTCTGGCTTTCCACCTGGACATTTGCTTTCGTTATTGCAGAAGGACAACCAGTGTGCTAATTCCAGCAGAAAATGACCCAAATAGTGTTTTATTTTGTTTCCAAATTTTCATTAAAATGTCTTTTACTAGAACACCCTTTCTCCTTTTGAAACAGACTGTATTTCTCACACTTGTCTTACACCTGACCAGACTTACAAGTTCGTATAACCTCCATCACCTTGACAGGAAATTGAATTTACTGCCACTTGTTCGGAGACATACTTATTTTCATACCTTTCATTTAGTTTGTTAGTTAGTTTTCACCTCTTTCTTTTTCTGTCCATCTTATAATAGGATTTGATCCAGTTATCATCAACTTAAAATTTTCTATTTATTTTGTTCTATTTTTGGTGGAGTTAGATGTACAGTTTATTTCAACATGTTGCTGCAATTTCTCCTTCAGCTACAACAATTGAGTCTATTATATGGGTACCATCCTGTCAGAGCCAAATGAATATGAGTGTGGTTAAACATGTGATTGTTGGATTACATAGGGGCTGGGTGGCCATTCCTGGGCTTTTTGCACAATGACCCTCTAAAACCATGACATGAGGATCCTCAGTCTCCTGGAGACTCTTTGACCTGACAATATGTCTAATACTTGTATGCTCTACTGTTTGGTGATAACCAAATACAACTAGAACTTCTCCCTGAGAAAATAGAACCTAAGTGACCCTAGTTAAGGTGAGTCTGTGAAGTTCAGACTTTATCCTGAAACCTGCTAAGGTTTTTCTTCTTGAAGGAAGGTTAGGCACTCTACTTCCGTAGTGATACTGCCTTGGAAACCCAAGGAGGGGTCACTATGAGTCAAGTCTGACTCGATGGCACATAACAACAACAACAACAAGCTTGCTCCATGTCCCAGTCTTAGAAAAGCTAGGACCCAGAGTGACCTCCTGGCTGCTGAAACAACCTTTTCTGCTACCCCGTTTGCTACTACATTTATGAAATGAAACGTAAGCAGCAAAATTAGTCTGCACACACCTCTTCCTTGATACCTGGATAAGAGTCCATAAAAATGTTAGTTTAATATATCTCTGTTGGCATAGTGCCTGAGGCATTTGACTGCTAACCAGAAGGCTGGCAGTTCAAACCCACCAGCCACTCCTCAGAAGGAAAACTGGGCAACCTACTTCCACAGAGATATCGCCTCAGAAACCCAAGGAAGCACGGCTATCAGTTGGAATTGACTTGATGGCAGTGAGTTTGTTTTTCTGTGTTTGTTTTAGTATCTCTATCAATTTAGTATTATACAAAATGTTTGTCACTAGACCCCCAGAGCCAGCCCAGTGGCCAGCCCAGCATAAACCCCCAAACCAAACTTACTGCCATCAAGCTGGTTCTGACTTACAGTGTTCCTATAGGACACAGCAGAACTGCCCTTTAATCCAGCAAATGTTCACTAAGGGTCTTTTCTGGTCATACTCTGCCACAGGTACTGGGAAATAATTATTAGTCCTAATAAATATTTAATACATGAACGAATGACTTTCCCTAAACAAATCTTAGGGCTCAATTTAGATGATACCGTAGACCATGATTTACATTTTTCTAGTTGCTATTGTCAGGCACCATAATTTTGGGTTCAGCTCACTGTGACCTAATTTATAACTGTAGGGGAACATGTTTTGCATAGTGTATGGCTATATTCTTACTTGCTGCTAGCTTACTTCTGCTTGCTAAGTCACACTTATGTAACACTCACTTGGGTGGTCTTGGAGGTCTAGTTCCCCGACATCAAGCCACCTTTTCCACCAGAGCTATTAAAACCCCTGCCTCCCACTT
>NW_006921589.1:2673244-2679262 GCF_000298275.1 Orycteropus afer afer
CAGACAATAAAGAACAAAACATTACCAGGTCCTGCACCGTCTTCATGGTCATCACTGTCTGAGCTCATTTTTGTGACCACTGTGTCATCATCTCATTGAGGGTTTCCCTCATTTCAGCTGACCCTCTGCTTTACCAAGCATCATATCCTTTCCCAAAGGATTATTCTTTCCTCATCATGTGTTAAAGGAAGCAAAATGAAGCCTTGTCATTCTAACTTCTAAGAGATATTCAAGTTTTCTGTCTTCTAAAATGGGTTTGTTCATTCTTCTGGAAGTCTATGGTGAATTCAGTATTCCTCACTAAAACTACAATTTGAATACATCAATTCTTCTGTCTTATTTTTATTGTTCATCTTTCACATGCATATGAGGCAATTGAAAAGGCCATGGCTTGCGTCAGCCATGCTTTAGTCATCACAGTGACATCTTTGCTTCTTAGAACTTTAAAGAGGCCTTTTGCAGAAGATTTATCAAATGCAAATGCACGTTGTACATGCCCCTTACTTCAGCAAATGCTACTGGAGAGGCTTTTATGGACAGACTCTTGACCAGGTGTTCCAACACCAGTAAGTCCCAGCAAATATTTAATGAGAGAATGAATGACTCTCTGTAAGCAAATCTGAGGCTCCATTTAGATGTTTTCCTGGACGGTTTATTGTTGTTATTGTGAGGTGCCATTAAGACACCTCTGCCTTATAGTGACCTTATGAACAATACAATGAAACTCAGCCTGGTCCTGCACCATTCTCACAACTTTTGCTATGCTTGAGCCTACTGTTATAGCCACTGTGTCAAGCTCCTTCAGGGTTTTCCCTTTTTTCACTGATCTAGTTTACCAAGCATGGTATCTTCTCTAGGGACTGGTCCCTTCTGACAATATGACCAAAGCAGATGAGATGAAGTCAAGCCATTCATGCTTCTAAAGAGCATTCTGGCTGTACTTCTTCCAAGACAGATTTGTTCCTTTTTCTGGTACGCCATGGTATTTTCAGTATTCTTTGCCAATACCACAATTCAAATACATAAATCATTAATTCTTATGTAGTATTCCTTATACATTGTCCACCTTTCAGATGCATATCTGGCTTTTGAAAATACCACAATCAGGTGCATCTTAGTCTCCAAAGTGACATCTTTGCTTCTTATCAATTTAAAGAGGTCTTTTGCAGCAGATTTGCCCAGTGCAATGTGTCACCTGATTTCTTGACTGCTGTTTCCATTGGGCATTGATAGGGGAAAAGAAATCCCAGACAACCTCAACCTTTTCTCCATTTATCATGATGTTGCTTAATGGCCCAGTTGTGAGGATTTTTGTTTTATGTTGAGGTGTAATCCATAAATGAAGACTATAGTCTTTGACATTTATCAGTAGGTGCTTCCAAGTCATCTTCACTTTTAGCAAGCAAGTTTGCATCATCTGCGTATCTCATGCTGTTAATGAGTCTTTCTCCAATTCTAATGCTGTGTTTATCTTCATATAGCCCAGCTTCACATAGCTCAGCATATAAATTGAGTAAATATGGAGAAAGGAATAACCCAGATGCATACCTTCCCTGGTTTTAAATCATTAAGTATATCTTTGTTCTGCTCAAATGACTGCCTCTTGGTCTATGTACAGGTTCCTCATGAGCACAGTTAAATGTTCTAGAATTCTCATTCTTCACAATGTTACCCATAATGTGTTATGATCCACATAGTCAAATGCCTTTACATAGTCAAGACAGCATAGGTAAACACTTTACTGTATTCTTTGCTTTCAGCTAAGATCCATCTGATATTAGCAGTGATATCCCTCGTTGCATGTCCTCTTTTGAATCCTGCTTGAATTTTAACATCTCCCTGTTAATATACACATGCAACTATTTTTTCATTATTCCCAGTACAATTTTATTTGCATGTTTATTAATGATATGGCTTGATAATTTCTGCATCCTGTTGGATGTCGTTTCTTCGGAATGGGCACACATATGGATCTCTTCCAGTCAGTTGGCCAGGTTGGACAGATATTCCAAATTCCTTGACATAAAAAAGTGAGCACCTCCAGCCCTGCATCCATTTGTTGAAACATCTCAATGGGTCAATTCTTGGAGCCTTGTTTTTGCCAGTTCCATCAGTGGAGTTTGGACATCTTCCTTAAATACCATTGCTTCTTGGTCATATGCTACATCCTGAAATGGTTGAATGCAGACCAATTCTTTTTGCTACAGTGACTCTGTATATTCCTTTCATCTTCTTTTGATGCTTCCTGCATCATTCAATATTTTGCCCATAGAATCCATCAATATTGCAATTCAAGGTTAAATTTTTCTTCAGTTCTTTCAACTTGAGGAATGCCAATCATGTTCTTCCCTTTGGTTTTCTAACTCCAGGTCTTTGCACATTTCATTATAATACTTTACTTTGTCTTCTTGAGCTGCCCTTTGAAATCTTCTGTTCAGCTCTTTTATTTCATCATTTCTTCCTTTTGCTTTAGCTACTCTCTTTTCAAGATCAAGTTTCAGAGTCTCTTCTGACATCCAATTTAATCTTTTCTTCCTGGCCTATCTTTCTAATGATCTTTTGTTTTCTTTATTTATGATGTTCTTGATGTCATCCCATAATTTGTCTGGTCTTCAGTCACTGGTGGTCAATGTGTCAAATCTATCCTTCAGATTTTCCCTAATTTCAGGTGGGATCCAATCAAGGTCATATTTTGGCTCTCATGGACTTGTTTTAACTGTCTTCAGCTTCAACTTGAACTTGTGCATGAGCAATTGATGGTCAGTTCCACAGTCAACTCCTGCTTTGTTCTGACTGATAATATTGAGCTTCTCCATTACTTCTTCCAAACACAGATGTGCTTGAAATAAATATATATACATAAACCTCTGGTGACGTTTATGTATATAGTCACTGTTTTAGTTCTCTAATACTGCTATAACAGAAATACACAAGTGGAAGGCTTTAACGAACTGGAATTTATTCTATTACAGTTTATGAGGTTACAAATGTGAATTCAGAGTGCCAGTTCTAGGGGCTGGGTGAAGGCCCCTCACCCTTGGGCTTCAGCTCTGTCTCTTGTTCCAGACCCACTGGAGCTGGGGCCTTCTTCTGACTCATGTGGCTCCTGGTTGCTGAGGCTGACAAATCCAAAATCACCAGGCAAAACGGCACGATCCCAAGATAAGCAGGCAACACAGCATGACACTGGTTCAAATTCAGGAAAAGTCCTAAGAGCAGCAGGCAATATGTCAGACCACTGGTTCAAATCCAGGAACTGGAGGAGAAGACTTGGCCCAATGCAGGAGCCAAAAAGCTAGAGACCTTTCTCAAAGCTTTTCCATATATACTGGAAGCAGGCCACACCCAAAGGAAAGGAAACTACTTAGCTGCTCACAGCAGATTCCACCATGGATGTGAGTGCAAACTCATCATGTGGAATAACTACACCCAGCTGCCAAGCACTCAAAACCATGACTCAGCCAAGTTGGCACACAACCTTAACCATCACAATCACCATTTATGTTGTTGAGAAGGTATTTGCAATGAATTAGTTGTTGGTCTTGCAAAATTCTACCACAAAGTCTCCACCATCATTTCTTTCACCAAGGCCCTATTTTCAAACTAGTGATGTTTCTTCTTTGTTTCCAACTTTTGTGTTATAAACCAAAACACAAACTCACTGCCATCAAGTGGATCCTGACTCATAGTGACCTCCTTTGGGTTTCAGAGACAGTAAATCTTTAGTGGAGTAGATTACCCAGTTTTCCTTCTATGGAGTGACTGGTAGGTTTGAACCACCAAACTTCTGGTTAGCAGTCAAAAGCCTTAGGCACTAATTATCAATACCTTTTGATTGTATGTTTGGTCAATTTCAGACTGCAGAAATTGGCAAAAATCTGTAATTTCTTCAAATTAAATTTAGTGGTTGGTATGAAAATTTGAATAATAGTGGTATTAATTGGTCTTCCCGGTAGCCCCTGTGTTTTATAGAGCCCTCAAACTTCTGAGGACTGGATAACTAGAATTAAAGAGGAATGTACTCTATGAGAGCAGTCATTGGGCATATGGATATCCTTCACTCCAATGCCCTGACCTTATAGATGGCAATTAATCTTTAAAGTAAGATGCCTTAGAACAGATATTTTACAACTTAATGAAAGTTCCAAACCCAAACCAAACCCACTGCCATTGAATTGATTCAGACACATTGAGACCTCCATTGGGTTTCCAAGGTGGTAAATCTTCACAGAAGTAGATCGCCCAGTCTCCCTTCTGCGTAGTGGCTGGTGGGTTTAAACCACCAACCTTCTGATTTGCAGTCAAGTGCCTTATGCACTGTGCCACCAGAGCTCTTTGAATGAAAGTTAAGTCACTAATTTTGTCAGAATGAATATATTTGTTAGGCACAGAATGTCATTTACATGGTTTCTTAATTCTGACCAGTCTGGAAAGAAAACCAAAAATCTCTTACAGAAGAAATATCTTCGTAAATGTGCTCTTGAAATTTAATATAATATGAGCAGGCGTGTTATCTTACTTATTACTAGACCACGAAAAGGTTGCTGTTTAACAGTTTAGTTCAAAATAATTAGCCTCAAAGAGGCTGTGATTTAGAAATGCTACCCATAACTCCCATTAAGTGTAATTGAGTTTACAGTGCAAGTAGAAACAGAGGAAGGCAAAGTCCTCCCTTGCAAAATTAAATTTAGGATAAACTCTAGATTTATAGCATGTTGTTGACCTGATTTTTCTTCTGAAATCATTATCACTGTTTGTTTACGACTATTTGCACATCATTAATTTTCATAGATTTTATTTATTTATATTTTTACCACTGGATATTTATCTGTTAATGTTCCTCATTTGTAGACCTCTAAAATGATTTCTGAATGCCTCATTATTTCCCAATAGCCTTATTCTTTCCTGGGTCAGTCTTGGTCATTATTGCTCTGTAGATGTTTCTCCCAGTTCATTCTACTCTCATAGCATTGATGCTCATGTTTCCTAATTCTTTTCCCATAGAGATACTAGGCACATGTTAATATCTGAGTAGAATTATCCATTCCCTCATTTGGGTTTTTCCAAAGAGAGATGTTAAGGGTTCGTTTGTTTGTTTGTTTTACATAAAATATATGTAGCATTCTAAACATGCTATAGAAGAAAGCCTAAATTGAATCCTGGCCTATGACTTGGAGGAATTACCAAGTAAAGTAAGACTGGGAAGAGAATTTGCTAATGTGGCTACAAAAAGTGTATGGAGGCAGCATCTTCTGACCTCCTGTAACTTCAAGAGGAAGACAGAATCACCATCAGCAGCCCAACACTTATTCCTATGAGGCTAGACATGCAGCCACCCTCCAACCTTTTACCAATTTGGACACCAACCATCTCTCCCACAACACTCACTACTTCTCCACTGGGTTCAATAATTTGTTGCAATGGCCACACAGAACTCACAGACAATACTCATGATTCTGGGGTTTATTAGGGAAGTGACAGGCTACAATTCAGGTTCAGGAACACCCTCAGGATACTGTTCTTCAATCAGGAAAGTCTCCCCTCTGCTGTGCCCTTAGGCTCACCTCTCTGGTCCTTGGCCTCTGCCCTGTTTAATCAAGGATTACAAAGCTCTTTTAGCTCTGCTGATTGATACACATAGGTGTACCTCATTCCATCAGCAAACCTCCTGCCCAAGGGCACTCAGCTTTCTCACTCTGTGGACCAGGTAAGCCCACTGCTCTGTCTTGTGCTTCTTGGTTCCACTGCAACCATCTTGCTCTGCCAGGGCATCTCTCTCTCTCTGCCGGGGCATCTCTCTCTGCTATGCATCTCTCTGCCAAGGAGATCCAGTGCAGTGATCTCAGGTCCAAGGATGCACTCTACTACACCTTCTCTCTTGATGGCAGAGTGACAAAATTAACCAATCCCAACATCACAGTTCTACCCACCTTATTGCATGGTCCCACCCAGTAATCTGGTGAGAGTTAAAATGACTATGGCTACAGAAGCCATACCAAGTACTTCATTGAACCACAA
>NW_006921589.1:2679847-2681017 GCF_000298275.1 Orycteropus afer afer
ACATAGAATGGGCTTCTCCTTCAAATCTCTGATTTTCTGCCATTCTAACATCTAGACCCAGATTTAAAGGTCTCACATGATTATGTCAGGCCCACCCTTTCTTAAAGTCAACCTTGGTCATATAATCTAATCTCATTGTGAGAGTGAAATCGCTCATATTCACAGTTTGAGGATTATACAGGGCATGTGCAAGGGGCAGGAATATTGTATGTTACAGTAGACTATCCTTCACAGAGTTTTCAATGACTGATTTTCATAAGTAGATCACCAGGCCTTTCTTCCAATGCACCGCTGGGTAGACTCTAGCTTCCAAAATTCAGTAAGCAGCCAAGTGCAGTGACCATGTGCATCATCCAGGCACTCCTTTGTCACATGTTGTTGTTAGCTGCCATTACTAAGTCACATATTAGAGGCCCAGTAAACAAATGAGAGGCTTTGCATTGGTTGCAGTTTTCTAAGACTAAAGTTCCAGTTGTATTTTATCTAAATAATGTTGGTTGTACTTACTTTTTTCCTTCCAATTCAATTCAAACAATAATCATTTTACTAACACCGACATTCTCTTTCAATGGTGAGAAAATGAAACTTTAGCAATGATAGTCAAAATCTATTGCTTAGGAAATGAAAAGTAGAGCAATTCTGGAGACTAACCACAAGGCCAAGAAAACCTGAGTTATTCTTTATTTCACTTGATTCTCTCACATTATTGATTAAGATATGTTGTGTGTTTTAGGTGCCATCAAGTCAGCTCCGAATCACAGCTACCCTGTGTACAACAGAACAAGACAGCCCAGTGCTCCGCCATCCTCCCAATCCTTGCTAAACTGGAGCCCACTGTTGCAGCTACTGTGGCAATTCACCTCACTGAGGGTCTTCCCCTTTTTCTCCTACCCTCACTTTGCCAAGCACAATAGCCTTCTCCAGGGACTGGTCCCTTCTGACAATGTGACCAAAGTAGGTAAGTACTTCTTGCTTCTTGCTTCTAAGGAGCATTCAGGCTGCACTTCCTCCAAAACAGGTTTGTTCTTTCTTCTGGCAGTCCACGATATTTTCAATATTCTTCATCAACACCACAATTCAAATGCATCAATTCTTCTTCAGTCTTCCTCACTCATTGTCCACCTTTCCCATGCATATGAGGCTATTGAAAATATCATAGCTAGGGCATCT
>NW_006921589.1:2681882-2682824 GCF_000298275.1 Orycteropus afer afer
GCCAGCCTTCTGGTTAGCAGTCAAGTGCTTTAGCCACTCTGCTACCAGAGCTCCCTATACTGTATAGTAATTCTATAAATTTGATAATATGTAATGCAGTGCTTGCCACTTAATGGTTCTCAGTAAATATTAGATATCTTTGCAACTTCCTAATTGGAAATATTTAATATATCAAAAAAAACCACATAATTTCTCTCAATTCCCATTTTACTCCATTTGCCTTTAATTAAAATGATTTCTTTTTCTCTCTGGGTTTTAGTTTGCCTATTTTCTTTTATTTTTCAAATCCTATATATGCTTTCCAAAGCAAAGCCTTCAAACTATAAAAACGCATTTGCAAAACTGGGTAATTAACTTGGTTCGTGTTTTCAAAATGATTTCTGGTATTCATGTCAATTTGCTAGTCTTATTCAAACTGAATTCAACTTTCATTCACAAAATGACTATATAGAGGATTGGATTAAAGCTTCAGTTACTAGTCATAGTAGAGATAGCCAGAACAGCTATGATTAAAGAAGGTAGCAAAATTGAAAATACATAATTTTGTGATTGAAGAGAATTGTGCATATATTGGTACCTTAAGGTTGGGCAATCTACTTCCGTAGTGATATTGCCTCAGAAACCCAAGGAGGGGTCACTATTTGTTAAAACTGACTCAATAACAGTGAGTTTGGTTTTTGTTTTCCATTTATAAGCAGGGAGCAAATCATTTTATTCAAGCACACTCAGTGGGAGTATCTGACCTAAAACTAGGGACTTTTTCACAATGGGAAAAAAAAAAAAATTCACGGTATTTGTTGGAAATGTTCTTTTTCTCTGTATATGTACAACTGATCACTCTAATAAGCAATGGGCCTAACTATCAAGTTGAAAGGAACTTGCACTTCTTGATTATAATGTGGTGTCAAGTATCATCATCATTCATGTTCTGCTTTTCTGGGA
>NW_006921589.1:2684609-2685291 GCF_000298275.1 Orycteropus afer afer
TGCAAAGAAAGGTGATCCAACAGAATGTGGAAAATAGCAAACAATATCATTAATATCACATGAAAGTAAAATTCTGCTAAAGATACTTCAAAAGTGATTGCAGTTGCATACCGACAGGGAATTTCTAGAAATGCAAGCTGGATTCAAAAGAGGACATAGAATGAAGGATATCATTGCTGATGTTAGATGGATCTTGGCTGAAAGCAAAGAATACTAGAAAGATGTTTACTTACGTTCTATTGACTATGCAAAGGCATTTGACTATGTGGATCTTAACAAATTATGGATAACATGGAGAAGAATGGGAATACCAGAACATTTAATTGTGCTCATGAGGAACTATACAGAGACCAGGAGGATGTCATTCGAACAGAACAAGGGGATACTGCATGGTTTAAAATCAGGAAGGGTATGCATCAGAGCTGCATCCTTTCACAATACTTATTCAATCTGTATGCTGAGCAAATAATCTAAGAAGCTGGACTATATGAAGAAAAATGTGGCATCAGGATTGGAGGAAGACTCATTAACAACCTGTGATACACAGATGACACAACCTTGCTTGCTGACAGTGAAAATGACTTGAAGCACTTACTGGTAAAGATTAAAGACTGTAGTGTGCAGTATGGAATACAACTCAACATAAAAAAAGTGAAAATTCTCACAATTGGACCAAAAAGCA
>NW_006921589.1:2685566-2686539 GCF_000298275.1 Orycteropus afer afer
ACCAAAACAGAAAGATTTCACTTGAGAAAACAAAATTCTCATGAGATATTGTAGTGTATTGACTTACTATTATCAACTACTAATCATTTCTTCATATTTTCAGAAAAGGATTGAAAACGGAGCATGATCTGCTCCCATAAAAATTATAGCTTAGCAAATCCTCTGGAGCAGTTCTACTGTGTCCTTTGGGGCCCCACGAGTCCATATTGACTTGACAGCACACAACACAGGTCATCTTGTAGGTATTTTTAGCACGTATTATCTACTAGGAATTGTATGAAACATCAGAGATAAAACTATGAATAACCACCCTCCAACACAATGGCAGTAGTAATGATCAAAAATTGATGTCATATATTGTGCCCTTCATAACATCAAGTGCATTGCCATGCCTTTTCCCAGACCATCAAAATGTCTCTCAAAATTCTCAAGAATCTAACAAGTGTCTGGAAGAGACTGGTGAAACCACCAAGACTATGGCTTCTAATCACACTTCTGGCCTGGAACTGAACTTACTCCCCTGGTTTAGCTTTCAGCTGAACAACAGACAGGCCTATGAGGCAATTACACCAGAGAGGTACACTCCTTAGAACAACTGACCACGGGAGACCAGCAGGGCAGCATTTGCACAGGGAGAAACCTAGGAAGCAGAAATGCATGGGAAAGAAGGATAGAGAGAAAAGGGAACGACAAGGAGGAAGTGGGAAGAGAGCTATTGTATTTTTGGGATTGCAATCAATGTCATGAAACAAAAAAACAAAGTAGGTATGAAATGTTAAATTGAAAATGAATTTGCTAAGTAAACTTTCATCCAAATCACAATAAAAATTAAAAAAAAAAAATTCCTAAGAAATGGTTGGGAGCTCTGGTAGCATAGTGCCTAAGGCACTTGACTGCTAACCAGAAGTCTGGCAGAATGAAGGTTGGGCAATCTACTTCATAGTGATCCCACCTCAGAAACCCAAGGAGGGGT
>NW_006921589.1:2687049-2688533 GCF_000298275.1 Orycteropus afer afer
TGGTGGGTTTGAACCGCCAGCCTTCTGGTTAGCAGTCAAATGTCTTAGGCACTATGCTACCAGAGCTCCTTATAAAATTAATAAAAGTGTTCATATATATATAGAATGTGAACACTTTTATTAATTGAAAAGGGATTGATTGCTTATGAATAAACTGAAATTGCCAGTAATTTGCTTTATTTCCTGAATTTGGAAAAATAAAATTAGCATCTTTAAAAGAATATTTCTAAACATGAAATGGTTTTGTAAGTTTCTTCCCTCACAGTTCCTATTCTTCCATTGCCTGAGTTTATTTTTCTAGATGTGAAATGGTATTTTCCACACTAACAAGTACATTGTGGAACAAAATAATATGCATTTCCAAAATAAAACTTTTCCTTCTGAAATTAGTTTAAAAATAAATACATGCCCTTTATTACAACTCATTTCCCCTCAGGTATTGCGATGAGGAAAGTTCTATTATTTCATGTCTCCAAGACTGATATCTCAGCAACTCCGGATATTTCCAGAATGGGAGTAATAAACCAAAATGAAGCAGTGTGTCTGATAGCATCGGTAGTTCACCTGTGAAGTATGAAACAAGCCAAGTTGGGTTCACATTTAAGACATGTTCTCTGCCAAACACACTGGAGCACCCGATAGACAAAATGAACCTCAATTCAAGAAAAGTGTTATTCATTTGACTAGACCTAAGGATTGATTTTCTCAATCCATACCACATTTCAAGGAACTATTTCAGACTGTATGAGGAATTCAAAGTGGCTAATGACTTAGTTTCTACTTTCATAATATATGCAATCTGGGAAATTGGAATTCAAGTGTCTATCATTAGAGACAGCAATGACAGGTCATATAAGGCCACTTTTTTAGGGAAAGTAGGTGGTTTTGAAAAA
The DNA here is from genome assembly GCF_000298275.1 of Orycteropus afer afer. Lineage (NCBI taxonomy): Eukaryota > Metazoa > Chordata > Mammalia > Tubulidentata > Orycteropodidae > Orycteropus > Orycteropus afer. The sequence continues at coordinate 2,687,943 of NW_006921589.1, forward strand.
CTTATATCAAATGCTGGCAATCCATTCAATACTAGATCAATTCCATGACACCTGATGTAACTTCTCGTCAATACCTTATTCTTCTGAATGTGTTGGATGTATATGACTATTATATTGTCCCACTCTCCTAAAAAAAAATCAAAGCACTACTTCACTATAAAATATATGATCTATGGCTACAATGATTGTATTTAAAGCCAGTGAAAGACTTGGCTTATTTGTACAATTGGTCTTTTTTCGCATTACTTCAGTACTCACTTTAGTAGGTTAATTTGGGATACACAGGTGCAATTCAGACAACACAAGGAGATAGGGCACAATATATTTTCTGCATGAAAATTTTTACAGGAGTTAACAAAAAGCACAAACTGGAGAAGCAGGACAGAACATCTGTATTAGGCAATGCTCTCCAGAACTATAACAGTTCGGCCTCCTTTGTTTAGGAATTTAGAATACATGATGCACTTCTGATCCCATGAACTCAAAATCTGATCCACACACTAGTCTGTGGGATAGGTATTATCATTACTCCCATTTTATAGGTAAGAATAAAGTGTTTCTGTGTGGTTATCTGACTGGCTCACAGTCACA
>NW_006921589.1:2689278-2690588 GCF_000298275.1 Orycteropus afer afer
GGTCCAATTCGACAACACATAACAACAACAACTGATAAACTAATTAAACCAAATTAATCTCACTGCCATCAAGTCAATTCCAACTCATAGCGACCCCTTTGGGTTTCTGAGGCAGTAAATCTTTATGGAAGTAGATTGCTGCAGTCTTCCTTCCTTGAAGTAGCTGGTTAGGCTTCTGGTTAGCAGTCAAATGCCTTAGCCTGCACCACCAGAGTCCTTAAAAATTCAGTTTAGGCATTATCTTCCCCAGAAGGTTTCTCAGATGAAACTCTTGCCATTGTAGTCTGCATTACTGTCAATCTTGAATATTCCTATTGAAGTCTCCACTGCTAACCAAAAGGCTAGAGTTCAAATGCCCTCAGCAGTGCTTCATAAGACATATCTACTTCCAAAATAGATTGGCCATTAAAAGCCCTATGGAGATAGCTTTATGCTCAGACACATAGGGCCATCATGAGTCAAAATCAACTCAAAGGAATCTAGTTTTTATGTTCCTATAGAACCCTATACTTTCTTCTTTATTCATCATGAATTTCACTCATTTATTTACTCACTCACTTTTTCACTATTAATTAAATGTCTTCTCCATACCCGGCACTGTTCTAGATAAAGAGGATACACTAGAAAACAAGACAGAGAAAGTGGTGGTTCCCATGAAACTTACATTCTACTTACATTCTAAGGGAAAAAAGCACCAAATGAAAAAGAAAAAGAATCAATGAGTAAAGTTAGTACTATAGTGATAATTAAGAAAAGAATAGAAAACAGTGTGATGGGATTTGTGATAGAAATTAACTGGTGGAAGAATTACTTAAATGGTATTATCAAGAAAGTCATTTTAGGAAGAAATTTTGAGCTGAGAAATGTGAAGGATGATGTCCATCCAGCCATTTTGAAAAGCTGGGCCAAGAACAGCCCACTGGGAGTGGTCAGTAGGAAGAAAGGCTTCCAGGCAGGAAAGGGCTTGGCTCGGGATCCAGAAAGCATCTGGGGACTGAAGCTCAGTGCACAAGTGATAAAGTGGTATGAGATGAGTCTGGGACACATACAGAGGCTGGAACAGATGAGGTCTCATTGGATTTTTAACTTTATTCTAAGAGAATTTGGAAGGGAAAGAAAGGTTTTAAAGAGAGAAACGATATGCTTTTTAAAAATGTATTTTAAAATTATTAGTTCAATGGCTTCCAGATCAATTTTTCATGCAGTCAAATAGATCAAAAGTTTTAAGAATCATCTTTTTATTCCCAGTGATTTGAAATCTTTCAGTGGTGTGCATGTTGTGGGTCTGCTTTCATTCATTTTAATGAGGA
>NW_006921589.1:2692420-2705948 GCF_000298275.1 Orycteropus afer afer
TGGTGATTGGAATGCAAAAGTTGGAAACAAAGACGTATCACCAGTAGTTGGGAAATTTGACCTGGTGATACAAATAACACTGGAGATCACATAACAGAATTTTGCAAGACTAATGACTCATTCATTGCAAATACCTCTTTTCGACAACACAAATAGCACATGGACCTCACCAGACGGAGTACACAGGAATCAGACTGACTACATCTGTGGCAAGAAACAATGGGAAATTCAGTATCTTCAACCTAAACCAGGCCAAGAGCTGATTGTGGAACAGACCATCAATGGCTTATATGCAAGTTCAACTTGAAGTTAAAGAAAATTAAAAGAAGTCCACAAGGGCCAAAATATGATCTTAAATATAATCCTCCTGTATTTAGAGACCATCTAAAGATTAGATTTGATGCACTGAACACCAATGACCAAAAACCAGAGGATTGTGGGATGACATCAAGAACATCATCTTTGAAGAAAGCAAAAGGTCATTAAAATGACAGAAAAGGAAGAAAAGACTAAAATGGATGTCAGGAGAGATTCTGAAACTTGTCATTGAACAAAGAGTAGCTAAAGCAGATGGAAGGATCGACAGGATAAAAAAGCTGAACAGAAGACTTCAAAGAGCAGCTGAAGACGACAAAGTAAATTATTATAATGAAATGTGAAAAACATGGAGTTGGAAAGTCAAAAAGGAAGAACATGCTCAGCATTTCTCAAGCTGAAAGAACTGAAGAAAAAATTTAATCCTCGTGTTGCAATATTGAAAGATTCTATGGGCAATATATCGAATGATGCAGGAAACTTCAAAAGAAGATAGAATACACAGAGTCACTGTACCAAAAAGAATTTGTTGATGTTCATCCATTTCAGGAGGCAGCATATAATCAAAAGCCAATGGTACTGAAGGAAAAAGTCAAAGCTGCACTGAAGGAAGTGGCAAAAAACAAGGCCCCAGGAATTGACAGCATACCCATTGAGATGTCTGAACAAATGGACGCCCCACTGGAGGCACTCACTTGGCTATGCCAAGAGATTTGGAACACAGCTACCTGGCCAACTGACAGGAAGAGATCCATATTTATACCCATTCCAAAGAAAGGTGATCCAACAGAATGTAGAAATTATTGAACAATATCATTAATATCGCATGTAAGGAAAATCTTACTGAAAATAATTCAAAAACGGTTGCAGCAATATATTGACAGAGAACTTCCAGAGATGCAAGCTGGATTCAGAAAAGTACATGGAACAAGGGCTATCATTGCTGATGTCAGATGGATCTTGGCTTAAGAATATCAGAAAGATGTTTACTTGTGTTTTATTGACTGTGCAAAAGCATTCGGTTGTGTGGATCATTACAAATTGTAGATAACATTGAGAAGAATGGGAATTCCAGAACACTTACTTGTAGTCATGTGGAACTGGTTCATAGACCAGAGGCTGTCATTCAAAGAGAACAAGGGAATACTGCATGGTTTAAAATCAGAAAAGGAGTGCATCAGGGTTGTATCCTTTCACCATATTTATTCAATCTGTATGCTGAGCAAATAATCTGAGAAGCTGGAGTATATGAAGAAGAACATGGCATCAGCATTGGAGGAAGGATCATTAACAACCTGTGATATGCAGATGACACAACTTTGCTTCCTGAAAGTGAGGATGACTTGAAGCACTTACTGATGAAGAGTGAAGATTACAGTCTGCAGTATGGATTATACCTCAATAAAAGAAAACAAAAATCCTCACAACTGGACCATTAATCAGCATCACAATAAATGGAGAAGAGATTGAATTTGTCAAAGACTTCCTATTACTTGGTTCTCCAATCGACACTGATGAAAGCAGTAGTCAAGATATCAGACCTCATATTACACGGGGGGCATATCGCTGCAAAAGACCTCTTTCAAGTAATGAAGAGCAAGGATATCTATCTCCTCGAAGACTAAGGTGCACCTAACTCGAGCCATGGCATTTTCAATCACCTCATATGCTTGTGAGAGCTGGACAATGAATAAGGAAGACTGAAGAAGACTCAATGCTTCTGAGTTGTGGCGTTGGCAAAGAATGCTGAAAGTACCGTGGACTGCTAAAAGAACTAACAAATCTGTCCTGGAAGAAGTCAAGCTGAATGCTCCTTGGAAGTGAATGGCCAGACTTTATCTCACCTATTTTGGCCATGTTGTGAGAAGTGACCATTCCCTGGAGAAGCATATCATGCTTGGTAAAGGGGAGGGTGAAAAAAAGGGGGAAAGCCCTCAATGAGATGGACTGATACAGTGACTGCAATGATGGGCTCAGGTATAGCAAGGATCATGGGGCTGGCACAGGACTGGGCAATGTTTTGTTTTGCTGTAAATAGGGTCATGATGAGTCAGAGATGACTCAATGGCAACCAACAGCAATGACTAGTGCTTATGAATATTTCTTCTTGTATTTTGTGGCTGACTGAATATCTCCTTTGGTGACCTGTCTGTTCATGTCTTCTGCCCATTATTTAATTGGACTGTTTGTCTTTTTGATGTTGAGGTGTTGGAGTTTTCTACGAATTTTAGAGATAGGTCATTTGTCCAACATGTCATTGCCAAATATTTTTTTTCCCATTCTGTGGGTTCTCTTTTTACTCTTTTCCACAAGTCTTTTGATGTGCATAAGAATTTAATTTTTAGAAGGTCCCAATCATCTAGTTTACCTTCTACAGTTCTGCATCTTGGGTTATGCTCGATGGTCTATATTGTTGTTGTTGTTATGTGCCACCGAGTCAGACCTGACTCATAATGACCCCTCTTTGGGTTTCTGAGGCAGCATCACTATGGAAGTAGATTGCCCCATCTTCCTTCTGAGGAGTGGCTGGTGGGTTTGAACCGCTAGCCTTCTGGTTAGCAGTCAAGTGCCTTAGGCACTATGCTACCAGAGCTCCCTCAATGGTCTATTTATGCCATATATTAGGGCCCCTAAATTTGCCCCTAAGGAGCACTGGTAACACAGTGCTTAAGGCATCTGACTGCTAACCAGAAGACTGGTGGTTCAAACCCACCAGCCACTCCACAGAAGCAAGACTGGGCAATCTACTTCCATAAAGATTAACCACCTTGGTAACCTAATGGGGTCTCTATGAGTCAGAACAGACTTGACAGCAGTGCTCTGGTTTTTTATTATTTTTTTAAGTTTGCCCCTATTTTTTCTTTGATGAACTTTATAGTTTTCGGTTTCACATTTAAGTCTTGGATCCATCTGGAGTCAGTTTTTCTGTATGGTATAAGGTATAGATCTTGTTTCATTTTTTCTGCAAACAGATATCCAGTTTTGCCAGCACCTTTTGTGAGACTCTCTCTGCCCCATTTAATGGATTTCAGCCTTTTGTCAAAAATTAGCTGACCACAGGTTCAAGGATCTATTTCTGGGTTCTTAGTTCTGTTCCACTGGTCTATGTGTCTGTTGTACCAATACCATGCTGTTTTTTTTTTGTTTTGTTTTGTTTTTAATTTTATTGTGATGTGGTGAAAGTTTACAGAGAAAATACATCTTCCATACAGCACTTCACATACACTTTGTCTCATGACGTTGACTGCAATCTCCCACAATGCAACAGCTCTCCTCTCATTTCCTCCCCACAGACACCTGTTCCCTGTGTCCTTCCATCCCATGCACCCCTGCCCCACAAGCTGTCTCCCTGTGCATGCACAACCCCTCTGTTCTCCCATGATTTCTCTCTCCAAGGAGTGTATCTACCTAATGTAAATGTTCAGCATATATGCCTGTCTTTTGTTTGGCTGGAAGCCAAAGGAGTGGGTTCAATTCCAGACCTGAAGGGCAGCTAGGGGCCATAGTCTCAGGGGTTCCACTAGGTTCTATCAGACCAGCAAACCTTGTTCCTTTTTTTTTTTGATGATTTTGAGTTTTGTTCCACATTGTTCTCCCTCTCTATCTAGGATCTCCTACATAGATTCCCCTCCAAGTTGTTGACAGTGGTAGCCGGGCACCATCTAGTTCTTCTGCCAATACCACACTGTTTTGACAACTGTGGCTGTAGTAGGTTTTGAGATTTGGGAGTGTGAGACCTCCTACTTTATTCTTCTTCTTCAGTAGTGTTTTGCTCATTTGAGGTTTGCTTAGTTGATATTTTCAATTCGGAATCCATGCCTTTCAGTTCCAGGAAATGTTTCTTTTATCATTTCTTTGCTAGTTTTCTGCAATTCCTATTGGCAGAGTCTGTGCCTTGATCTTCTAGTTTTCTTCACTCCTTTTCTTCTAATTTTGAACCAACTGTCTTTTTTTATTTTTTCCTACTTTCTGAGAATTCACTTGATTTTGTATTGAAGCACTTTAATAATTAACTTAATATCATGGCATGAACAACTGGGTAGTATAAGTGTCTCTTACTGAGATTACTGGGAATGAAGGTGGATGTTTTGTGAGGAGGAAGACTCAGAGCTGTATTGCAGACATACTAAATTTGACATGCCTACTCTTGGAGAAGGAGCTCTGGTAGCATAGTGCCTAAGGCACCTGACTGATAACCAGAAGGCTGGAAGTTCAAACCCACCAGCCACTCCTCAGAAGGAAGGTTGGGCAATCTACTTCCATAGTAATACTGCCTCAGAAACCCATGGAGGGGGTCTCTGTGAGTCAGGTCCAACTGAACAGCACATAACATAACAACACTCTTGGAGAGAGTAGTGATAGTAGGGAATATAAGTTTCTGTTAAATGAGCACGTACAAGGTTTAAAGCCAGGTGAGTGGATGATAAGGTGTCCTGATGGTGCAGTGGTTAAAGTGCTCAGGTGCCAACCAAAAGGCCACCAGTTCAAACACTGTAGCCACTCCATGGGAGAAAAGATGTGGCAGCCAGTTTTCATAAAGATTTACAGCCTTGGAAGCCATATCAGGCAGTTCTACTGTGGCCTATTGTGTCACTGTGAGGTGGATCAACTCAAGGACAGTGAGTTTGGTTTCAGAGTGGGTGATATCACAGAAGGAAAGAATGTGGCTAGAGGGCAGAGGAAGGTCTGCGACCAGGCCACCAGGCTCCAATGTTTAAGGCTTGGGTAGAAGACAGTGAGATAGGAGGAAACTAATGAGAAGAGAGGAGTGAGTGTTGTGGAAACTAAGAGATGAAGATACACAGGATAGCAAATCACAGACATGTCCATTGCTTGGTCAAATGGATGTTGGTGATATTCCGCACTCAAGAAGTTTCAGTGCAGTCACTGGGAAAGAAGTAAGACTTAGGAGGGTTGACAAGCTAACGACACCACATTGGAGAAACTTTCCTGTAGAGGAGAATGAAAAACAGAATGTGGCTGCAGGGGACTCTAGTGCCAAGTGAGGGTGTTTTTGTATTTTCTATTTGTTTTTTTCTTTCATGCAGATATATACAGAAAACATACTATTTCCTGTACTAATAACTATGGTACTTGTCATTGTGGAAATCACAAACTTCCTACAAAAGATGCTGTCCCTTGAGCAACATTAGTTTAAGCCACCTTGTTAAGTGCTATAATAGATTAATGTTCAAAATGCCATCAGAGTACAAAAAAAGTGAGCAATTAACTCTAAGTGGGTTAGAAAAGTTTCCACAAAGAGGTGACATTTTAGCTACACCTTGAATGATGAGTACTATTTTGCCAGGGAGATAAATGAGGATGGAATGAAAAAACATTCCAGGTGAGAAAACCAGAGTAAACAAAATCCCAAAGGTCTGAAAGACAGGACATACATGCTAATCTATGGCCAAGAACTAGAGCTCAATGGGGAAACCAGAGAAATCCCAAATGAAATGGGGAGTAAGGCTGGAAATAAGGCTGAAATTGCATGCTTGTGTCAGATAGCATTGCCCTTGTGTGCCATACTAACATACAACAATAACAAAGAACAGTATCCTGTGATAACACTACCCACTACCTACTACTTATACAGCATTTACAATGTGCCTAGTAATATGTATTATCTAAATGAATCATCCAAACCCCCTAGGTGAGAGATGAGTCTATGTTCCATCTCAAGGGCAAAGATATAAAGCAAGATTCATAGAAAGAATTGCTTAGTCACTGTATTAGGGAAGGCTCACTGTTGTAACAAAGAACCCTAATATTATGTCTCACCCACATAAAAGTCAATAGACTGTATGGTGGAAGGCCTACCACACAGTGACTCAGAGACCCAGGCTTCTTCTGTCTTATGCTTCTACCCAATTCTGAGTTGTCAGAGTCATCTCCATTTGTTGCTAAATGGGAAATAGAGTAGGGGGAGGTAGCTCTACTCAATAACCACTAAAGCCTGGAAATGGAATCCATTCCAACGACAGAGACTGGAGAAGTTATTGTTGCTGTTAGATGCCATTGAGTCAGCCCCAACTCATGTTGGGCCTATGAACCATGGGATCAGATCATTATGATCCATAGAGTTTTCATTGGCTGATTTCAGAAAGTGATAAACAGGCCTTTCTTCCCAGTCTCTCTTAGCCCGGAAGCTCCACTGAAGCTATCCAGAATCACATTATCCAAGTTTCCACCGACAGACAAGTGGTAGCTGCACGTGTGGTCCAGTGGCTTGAAATCAAAGCCAGATCTGCATGGAAGGCAAGAATTCTATACTGAACCATCACTGGCCCCTTAAAAGTTATTACCCACCATTATATGATGCAGCACATACTGAGCAATATGGAGCATCTAAGGCATTGCATCAACCAGCTATTATTGCCTGGTTCTTTTCATTTTCCATGAAATACTAAATTTTGTAAAAAGCTAGGCATATTCATGGGATTGTGTCGCACATGGCACCTTCTTTTATTACAGATAAAAACCAATAATAAGAGACGTTGTCAAAGACACTCAAAACCACTGAGAGTTAATTAAGGTGAGCAATATTATCAAGGCTATGCCAGTCAAAAGATCTCTGACAGCATAGTGGTTAAGTGCTTGGCTGCTAACTGAAAGGTCAGTGGCTCAAAACCACCAGCTGCTCTGCAGGAGAAAGACATAGCAGTCTGCTTCTGTAAAGATCACAGCCTTGGAAGCTCTATGGGGTAATTTTATTCTGTCCATTAGGGTTGCTATGAGTTAGAATTGTGTTCTGGTTACCTAGTGCAGCTCTGACAAGAATATACCACAAATGGGATGGCTTGAAGGAACAGGAGTTTATTTTCTTACAGTTGGAGGCTTTAAGTCCAAGTTCAAAGTGCCAGGCTCTAGGGGCTGGATGAAGGCCCCTCAACCTTGGGCTTCAGCTCTGCCTCCTGCTCCCAGCCCACTGAAGCTGGAGGCTTTTCTTCACTCAGCTGCAAGGGCTGCTGAGGCTGACAAGTCCCAGGTTGACAAGGAAAAAGGCACAGTCCTGACATTACCAAACCATATGGCAGGCCATTAATTCAACTCCACTGAAAGTCACAAGGTCAGCAGAGCATGGCAGGCTACTAAACAATGACACGGCTAGATGCAGGGTTCAAGTGTGCCATAAGCTAGAGACCATTCCCAAGGCTTCTCCTTATATACAGGAAGCAGACCACATGCCTAAGGCAGTTTGGTCTAGTTACCTAGTACCACTCTGACAAGAATATACCACATATGGGATGGCTTGAACAAACAGGAGTTTATTCTCTTACAGTTTGGAGGCTTTAAGTCTGAGTTCAAAGTGCCAGGCTCTAGGGGCTGAGTGAAAGCCCCTTGACCTTGGGCTTCAGCTCTGCCTCTTGCTCCCTGCCCACTGAAGCTAGAGGCACCTCTTTATTCAGGCAGCTACTGGCTGCTGAGGCTGACAAGCCCAAGGTTGACAAATAAAATGGCATAGTCCCGACATTACCAAACCACAAAGCAGGCCATTAATTCAAGTCCATTAAAAGTCCCCAGGTTGGCAGAGCAAGGCAGGCTGCTGAACAACAACATGAATACATGCAGAGTTCAAGTGTGCCATAAACTAGTGGTCATTCCCAAAGCTGTTTCTTATATATGGGAAGCAGACCACATCTCAAAGGCAGCTACTCAGCTGCTTGTGGTAGGTCCCACCGTGGAGCTGATTGTCAGTCTCATCATGGGGAATACCTACCACCAGATGCCCAACCACTCAACTGGGCTCAGCCAAGCTGACACACAAACTTAACCACCACACAGCTACTCAACTGCTCACAGTAGATTCCACCATGGAGTTGATTACCAGTCTCATCATGGGGAATACTACATCCAGCTGCCCTGCCAATCAACCAGGCCCAGAGAAGTAGACACACAAACTTAACTACCACAAATTGACTCAGTACCAATGGGTTTTTTAGTTTGGTGCCCTGGTTCTTCGTTATGTTTATACTAAAATCAGGCTTCTCCTCAGGGCAAGTGGTTAGAGCTCAGGTTTTTCTCTGAGCACAAGAGGCTGACTTCTTGTTCTTCCTCTTTTCTGTTTTTAACATTTCTGGAGGTTCTGTCATTTCCAAGATTGGGTGGAGCTGGTCTGGAAGAGGAAGGGGAAATATGGACAGTGAGTCACAGCTACCTACCCTCCCTCAGCTTACCATTACCTGGGAGGTCCTAAGGAAGAGAAGAGAGGAAGGACTATATTTTGAAATCTAACTTTAGGGGAATAGACTGATAACATTTTTGCTGAAAGAAATCTAGAGCTATAGAATACTAAAATCAAGAGCGGGGTGCATCAGGGTTGTATCCTTTCACCATACTTATTCAATCTTTATGCTGAGCAAATAATCCAGGAAGATGGACTATATGAAGAAGAACATGGCATCAAGATTGGAGGACTCATTAACAACCCGTGATATGCTGATGACACAACTTTACTTGCTGAAAGTGAGGATGACTTGAAGTACTTACTGATGAAGACTGAAGAATACAGTTTGCAGTATGAATTACATCTCAATATAAGGAAAACAAAAATCCTCACAACTAGACCTATAAGTAGCATCATGATAAATGGAGAAAAGACTGAAGTTGTCAAAGACTTCACATTGTTTGGTTCTACAATCAACGCCAATGGAAGCCAGCAGTCAGGACATCAGATAATGTAAAGCACTGGGCAAATCAGCTCCAAAGAAACTCTTTCAAGTGATGAAGGGCAAAGATGTCTCACTTAGGAATATCATGCCCCTGACACAAGCCATGATATTTGCAATCTCCTCATATGCATGTGAGAACTGGACAATGAATAAGGAAGACTGAAGAAGAGTTGATGCTTTTGAGTTGTGGTGCTGGCGGAGAATGCTGAAAGTACCATGGACTGCTAGAAGAACTAACAAATCTGTCCTGGAGAAAGTGCAACTGGGATGCTCCTTGGAGGCGAGAATGGCCAGGCTCCTTCTCACCTACTTTAGTCATGTTGTCAGAAGGGACCATTCCCTGGAGAAGGATGTCACGCTTGGTAAGGTGGAGGTTAATGAAAGAGAGGAAGGCCCTCAACAAGATGGACTGACACAGTGGCTGCGGCAATGGGCTCAAGTATAGCAAGGATTGTGGACCTGGCACAGGACCAGGCAGTCTTTCATTCTACTGTGTGTAGGATTGCAATGAGTTGGAGACAATTCAACGGTACTTAACAAAAAAAAAAAAAAAAACATACTAAGCATTATCCTGTTAGGTTTGCCTTGAGATATACTAAGCCCAATCAATTCTCAGCTCCTGGACATCATGTAATCACTGTGCGTTCTTCAGCAAGTTACTTTACTTCTCTGAGACTTCCTTTGCTCATCTGTGACATCAATATAATAAGCCCTACATTTGTTGGGGATATCTAATAATAATTTTTTTATAAATATGTTTTAAATTGTAAAGCATATTGTAAACAACTTACAAAATAGCAGATCTCTGTGCCAATCTGTGCCAGTGATTTTTAAAGTACTTGTTTATAGGTGTGGTGTAGTAAATTACTTAATATGGCTCTTTTAGCCATGGTCTTCGTGACTCCCAGCAGTTGACTAGGTGGGACTATGTAAATGTGAGGTTCTTATGGACCACCAAGGAGATTGCATAGCTTGCTAATAATACAAGTAAGGTACATGGCACCTTTGTGAGGGTATGGAATAAGGAATATGGAATCCTAACATGGAGATTGGTCTGTTTTGCCATCTTGCTAGGCTTAAAATGAGCCACCCCAGCAGCAGAAAGGGAAGCTCACTACCATCAAGAGAGAGCTTCTACAAATGGAGTGCATCCTTGGATCCCTGCGCTAGACCTCCTTGGCAGAGAGGTGGCAGCGGCAGAACCAAGAGATCAGCATGAGACAGAGTGGCAGGCTTGCTGGCCCACAGAGTGAGAAAGCTGACTGCCTTTGGGCAGGAGGCTTGCTGGTGGAATAGGTGCACCTATTGACAAAGCTTTCTAACACTTGCCAGAGCAGGACCGAGGCCAGGCCAAGAGACTGAGGGCCAAAGGAAGGCATGCCTATGAACATGGCCGAGAGGAGGCTGTCCTTATCAAAGAATCGTATCCTGAGTGTTCCTGTACCTGAACTATAACCTGTTGTTTCCCTAATAAACCCCATAACCAGGAGCATTGTCTGTGAGTCCTGTGTGGTCACTGCAATGAATTACAGAACGCACAGAGAAGTAGACAGTGCTGTGGGAGGGATGGTTGGTGGCAGAACTGGTAAAGGTTGGAAGGTGGTAGCATGACTGATTTCTGCCTCATAGGAATTTGGTTTAGGCTGTTAATACTGTTCTGGATTCCCTGTGTCCCTTGTGAAGTCAGAGGCAGCAGGAGGAAGCCACCTGCATGTCCTTTGCGAAACAGGACAGAATGTCAATGTCACTGGAGTATGGGCAGCAGAACTGTGGGTGAGGAGATGCTCTGGGGCATGGACTCAGGCAGAGCTGTCCTTACTTACTCCAGACCACTGAGCAGGGCACATGAGCTCTCTAAGCCTTAGTCTTCTCAACTGTGGAATATGAGTAATTCATCCCTAATCCATAGATTCATTAAAAGGATTGAAACAGATAAAGTAGATAAAAGAATGTAGTTCAATGGATTGTAAACATGCTATGAATAGTCGTGATTAATAGTACTTAGCACAGCAAAATCTCCATAGTGTTTGCTACTGTTTTAACAAATGTAACGTGCCTGGTTTCATTGCAGGAATCCAGCCATCATTACTGCAGACAGAGGCTAAATGACATATCAGTTGAGCATATAGTCTCTGGATTCAGGCAGAACTGCTTGGAATCTCATTTCCACTGACACTGCTTTGGACTAGTGCTTTCACTAGCTCCTAAACTATTTCCTCAGGTTTTTTTTTATTCTTTTTAAGTACAAAGTCCCTGGGTGGTGCAAAAGCTTTGTGGCTTGACTGCTAAACTAATGGTTGGCAGTCCAAACCCACTTAGTGACACTATGGAAGAAAGGCCTGGAAATCTGCTACTTCTGTAAAGATTAAAGCTAAGAAAACCCTACAGAGCAGTTCTCCTCTGTAACACAGGGGTCACCATGAGTCAGAAGCAACTCAATGGCAGTGGGTTTGGTTCGGTTTATATCTTTGCATCTAAAATGGAATTTTTAATGGCATCCACCTTATAGGTTGGCTATACCTATCAAAAGAGAGCAGGCAGGCAAAGTGACTCATAGACCTTCCACATAATAACCGATTACAAAATGATAGCTATATTATTAAAATAGTACCATCATTATTTAGTTTCTACTAAGCACCAGGCCCCATGCCAAGTCCTTTTATGGATTATCTCCTTAAAGTTTCAGAACAATCTGATGAGTTAAATACTATCATTACCCTCATTTCATCGTTGAGAAAACGGAACAGTTTAGTTTAGTGGATTGTCCAAAGTCAGTTAGCAAAGGAAGGCCAAAACTCAAACCCATATAGACCAACTCCAGAAATCAGCCTCTTAACCACCAGACTTTACATTCAATACACTGTGATAGACTATACTGTCTGCCCCCAGACACATTCACTAGGGAACTGTTCTAGACACCATGGTACAAGAAGGGTCAGTGATTCAGAGTGAGGACTTGTGAGTCAAGAGACTGGAACCTGCATCTGCTGCTTCCAGGCTTTGTAGAGAGTGAAGGAGAAAACTGCTTTGAGCTACAAAATCAGCCAGGTAGGCATCGAGGCAAGAGCGAGGACTCAGTTATCCAGGAACAAAGACAGCTGCATCCAAAAAAACATCAATAGTCTGAAAAGCAGCAAGGTCACCTGCTGTGAATCCTCCTTCTCCTCCCCAAACACATCACATTCTCTCTGTCCTTAAGGGAATCCTCTCTGAACTTTCACACTGTCTGATACTTTCTTTCTTTCTTTTTTAGATAAAATTCAATATAGCACATAGTGTGTCTACAAATAAAAGATCAACATAATAAATGTTGGAACAGCATTTCATCTTGTTCATAGATTTAAATGATTATCATTTATTTACTTGAAGGCAGAAGAGAGGAGATACAGTAAACATGGTTTTGAAATTTTATTGGTATTGCCAATCAAAGCTTATTTATTAGATATGAAATAAAGAGAGATAAGCTTATTATTGCATAAATAAAATATGAACTACATAAATTTCTCCTTACTGCTTTCCCTAATGCCTGTTTTCCTTTGATCAATCATATATTGACAATAGGAAGAACAGCTAGCATTTTCTTTCATCAAATTTCAAACTAGTACCTTTCTTCTGTGCCAGAGGCCCTTGAGAACATTCCTGTTGTTAATTCCCTATTTCTAACCCTAATAAAAATATTCCCAATACTATTTGGCATCAGTCAAGTCACCTCCAACTATCTTCAGTCAGTTTATTCCAGAGGCTCCTATTCATGGAATCCACAGAAGCAGTCATGCAGCTGTACCCTAGGAGGTTGCCATGGCAACACATGGGCATGACCCCACAGATGCAGATGCAAGTTTGGTCACATCCAGCATAGTCAGCGAAAAGACAACACTGAACAGCCTGCTGCCAGGGCATAGAATCAGCAACACGTGAACCCAGAAGGGACATCACAGGTCAGCAATACATAGCACCTCCCTGACAGGTTAGTCCAGAAACATGGGCTTGAATCCTCCTTTTCACCCACCTTTAATATCCCATCTTTCAGCACTTTCTGTATCCAATTATATACCTAACAGTGTGTGGATGTGTGCAGTTGCTAGTTGCCATTGGGTAGTTTCTGACTCCTTGTGACCCATTACATTAGAGAGTAGAACTGCCCCATCAGGTTCCCTTCATTGTAATAATAAGGGAAGCAGATCCTTATGCCTGTATTCAACAGTACGGCTGCATGGGTTCAAACCAAGGACCTTTAGGCTGACAGCCAATCCCAGGAAATATATGTATATATATACACATATATATACATACACACACACATATATGGATACACATAGCTTTGTATGTGTATTGAAAAAAAAAAAAAAAACCCACAGCCATTGAGTTGATTCTGAGTCATAACAACTCCCACTGGGTTTCTGAGGCAGTAAATCTTTATGGAAGCAGACTGCCCCATCTTTTCCCGCAGAGTGGCTGGTGGGTTGGAGCCACCGATCCTCTGGTTAGCAGCCAAATGTTTTACGTACTGCACCACCAGAGCTCCTTATGTATGTGTGTGT
>NW_006921589.1:2708543-2709614 GCF_000298275.1 Orycteropus afer afer
TCAGCTCCTGGCCTGGTTTTGGCTGAAGATATTGAGCTTTTCCACCGCCTCTTGCCACAGATGTAGTCAATCTGTGTATATATGTATGTACATATATGTAGGCATATGTGCATATATGTAGGTGTATACACATGTGTGTATCCTTATATGTGTACAATACACACATGTGTGTGTTGTATACATGTATACATACACATATGTGTATGTGTGTGCATACATGTACACATACATACGTATTGTCCTCATTTCCATTTCTCCTCTGCCATCACTTTGTGCCAGTCCACTGTAATCATTCTACCATTTCACACAGACGACTACAACAATTTCCAGTCAAGTTGGTTCTGACTTCAATATTTTAGCCCCCACCCAGTTCTAAGAGTGAAATTCTTCACTCTGAGGTTGATTTCTAAAAAATCACCTTCAACCAAAGGAAAACAATATGGACTTGGAATACCTCGAACAACTGAAAGGACGTGTAGAAAGGACAGAAGGAGCTCCCACTGGACAGATATTGGACAACCTGAGTCTCAAAATAAATATTGGCAGGAATAAGAGTATAAACCATTGACTAAAACAAGATGCCATGAGTCCATACGAGAATAATGACTGAACAGATACATGAAGCATATAAACAGAGAATCATCAACATATCAGCCATGAAGGGACATCATTGCAGGTCAACAATATATAACACCTCCCTGACTACTGATTCTAGAAACCTGGGATTGAATGATCTTTTTCTCACCCTCAATATCCAATTGATCAGTAATATCCGTGTCTAGTTACATACTAATTACTTTATGTGTATGTGTTTCTAAAAATAAGAAATAAATGAAAGAGAATGACAGCTAATTTAAAAAGAATAAAATAATTATTAAAACCAGCCTCTTGCAACCATCAATAACTGATTCAGGCAAAAATTACCCTTAATACTAAATGATAAAAGTTAATAGAAAACAATATTTACAGTTTCAAAGTATCTCTCTAGTAAAAGACAAAGTGAGAACTGTACAATGGAAACATTTAGCAGATATCACCTTAGCCTAGTTGTCAAAATTAGCATCACTAATG
>NW_006921589.1:2710379-2711769 GCF_000298275.1 Orycteropus afer afer
TAAATTTGTTCCAGTATCTTATCCTAAAATCTTTCAATAGCTTCCCATTCAGTTAGAATAAAATCAAGTTCCTGTAAGTCCCCACCTACCTCCTCAGCATCACCTGCAGCAAATCTCTGGTCACACAGATTTTCTTTCATTTTCTAGAAAATGCCAAGGTCTTCCATGTTTCAGAGATGTTATTTTTCTTTACTTGCCTAAGGCATTTGACTGCTAACCAGAATGCTGGCAGTTCAAACCCACCAGCCCCTCCCTCCTTGGAAGGAAGAAGGGGTGATCTACTTCTGTAGTGATATTGCCTCAGAAACTCAAGAAGGGGTTGCTATGAGTCAGATCCAACTCAATGGCAGTGAGTTTGGCTTGGTTTGGTCTGTATATATGCATGTATATCTCATTTTCTCTTCTTTTTCTACTTGTAAATGCTTTCAGGTTAACTAATAGCAGCTCCTTGGAGAAGTTTCCTCAGACTACCTCACCACACATCCCATGCCCAGTTTTCTCTATCATAGCCCCTCACTCATTCCTTCACAGCCCTTTCAACACTGATGATAGTCATTCTATTTAATCGTCTGCTTGCCAATCATGTCCACTTGAATTTATCTTCATGCTTCCAAAGGTCTGGAACCACAAATGCATTGTTCCCTGCCCTACTCCAACCCTACTGAGTCCCTTGAACAAAGCAAGTGAACCTGAAAGAATGAATGCATTTAGAGTCCTCCTCACCAACCTCTGGTGTAAGGGCGGGGATGGTAAATATGTATGGTCTCTCACCAGTTCCTTTCTGTCTCATTTCTTTAAGAGTTCAGTATTTGCAAGGGAGCTTCTCCCTCCCTCCATTAATTCCTGTCCCTCAGTCTTATGGTCTCCAGAAGGTCTTCCAGAGAGTTTCCTGCTATACACTATATGTTAGCTTGAGAAACACAGGACTAATGCAGCTACCCCCTTAGAACCTGAATTCTCTACACACCCAAAAAGTGATTTTCCAGCCTCTGGGATCCAACAATCACATGTTCTGAGATGATAGTTCCACTTTTGGGTGGCTGTCACCAGTGGAAAGATCTCTTGGTTCCCTCCCACTCACCCTTGTGCTCAGCAGAGTTTTCTGTCCAACTCAAAACATATTCAGTCCCTCAGCATATTCCCAGCATTTTTATATAGGTCCTTCAGTCTGTTAGATTTTCTTTTATGCACATTAAGCTTTCCTTTGTCTGATGAAAAACATCCATTGACCTTTTTGAGAAAATTAAATGTATATTTATTCAGGATTGAAGTAGATGTCTAAATGAAATATATATATATATATAGTCATTTTTATGTGCCATCGAGTTGGACCCGACTCATAGCAACCCCTCCTTGGGTTTCCAAGACAGTATCACTACAGAAGTAGATT
>NW_006921589.1:2713076-2713629 GCF_000298275.1 Orycteropus afer afer
CTCCCAGCCCACTGAAGCTGGAGGCTTTACTTCACTCAGCTGCTGGTTGCTGAGGCTAACAAGCCCAAGGTTGACAAGTAATAAGGCACAGTCCCAATATTACCAAACCACACAGCAGGCCATTAATTCAAGCTCATTAAAAGTCCCAAGATCAGTCTTCCAATAAGATGGAGGAAGAGGCAGACAAGCAACACAGAACCTCTTCAACAAAGAAAAGAAAAACCAATTGACAGGGATACAGAAGATAATCTTGGAGCCCTGGACTTTGAAAGGAACTATACAGAAGTGGATTAGGCACCAACTAGTGGAAAAACCTCAATGAAAACATTGAGTACAGAGATGGTTGGAGCTGCAGACTGTCAGCTACTCTGATGAGACCAACAGCCTGAATGTTTCCAAGTGGTATTGGGACCTGAAAATTGACCTAAAGATCAGTCCTGGTCGCCAAGGGCTATAGGGACGACTGCACCGGTGGCCTATGAGTAGGAGCTCCCTAGGTTTATATATGGAGGGAAACTTTCTTTGTTGGTTGCCAGGGGTGGGAGAGGTGGGG
>NW_006921589.1:2714348-2722266 GCF_000298275.1 Orycteropus afer afer
AAATTAAGCTTTCTTTTATTATAATTTAGTGTATATCTACAAGAAGGACACGAGTATTTGGAGCATTTGTTTTATGTGAGTCATGTGTTCATATGTTATTTTCTCTCCCAACTGCAGCTGTATAATTTAGGTGTGGATATCCTCATTTTTCAGATTATAAAGTGAAGTCTCAAAAGGGTTCAATAACTGATCCAAAGACACAAAGCTAAGAAGTGATAGAGCTTTCACTTTCATTTTATATCAAACTGATTTCAATTAAAAGAAGAATGTAAAGAAAAGAAATATTGTGAATAAATGATCTATATGCTGGTAATCTAACACCAAAATAGGAGAAAAAAGTTCTAAACCATTAAAACAGGTTACTGAGTGTAATACAGAGAAGAAGACCTGAGAGGAATATTTGACCACAACTGAAATACTAGCACATGACATTTCTGGTGGGTGGGGTGGGGTGTAATTAGTAGGTGGGGTTTGAAGAATGGAGAGGATATAGCATTTTAGGTCGTAATTGAACATTAAAATGTAAGAGCTAGAATCTAACTCCTTTTAATGAGTCAGAGCCTTACTATAATAACATATCTAATATTGGTCATCAGTCTTTAAAAGTTTCTAGAATAACTGGAAAGAGTCCAAGAAATACAAACAAAAATAATGATGTTGGCGGGGGGGGGGGGGAGATATAATGAGGCTCTAAAGATATTTGCTAAATGAATACACAATTTAATGAATGAAATTGGCTATTTATATCAGAACCAAACATACTGAAGGGTGACCTGATTACTAGCATCAAGGACTGAATGGAGCTGTTCTCTGCATCTATGAGGATTTTAGAAGAGGTTCTTAAAAAATGATCATATCATTAGACTTGAAAAATAACTTCTTTATTATCAAAATGACACAATAGTGAAATGGATGACCATGAAGGTGGTGGAAAGAAGGCTGGCGGTTCAAACCCACCAGCCACTCCTCGAAAAGAAGGTTGGCCAATCTACTTCCTTAGTGATACTGCCTCCGAAATCCAAGGAGGAGCCTCTTTGAGTTGGATCCGACTCGATGGCAGTGCATTTCATTTTGTTTTTCGTTTAAGGGAAGAATAGAAATGATCTGTTATAAATGGTCTGGGCTTTTTGAATCAGAATGCATGGGACTAGACTACAACTCCCATTGTTCCCCCTCCAGCTCTAACTCTAAAAACACCAAATCCACTGCCACTGACTCAATTCCGACTCCAACTCCTAACAACCCTCATTGGGTTTCTAAGGCTGTAAATCTTGAACTGCCAACCTCCTGGCTAGCAACCAAATGCCTCATCCAATATGCCACCAGAGCTACTCCAGCTCTACTGTTCTTTATTCCCTGCTACTGACATCTAAACTTGACTAAGAATCACAAGGCTGCAAAGAATCTTGAAGGATCACCTAGGCAATTCTTAAGTCAATTCATGTGGTGTATCTGTAAGTACAGATCTTGGTTCTTCATTCCTATTCTCTATTTTTTTTCCCCCAATCAGATCAGTTTTTTAATTGATTACTCACCAAAGCTCCTTCTTTGGAAAAGGACTAATAGGAGGGAAAAAAAAAAGTGAAAAGCACCAGAAAAATGGTATAAAAAGTGCTCAGTTTAATCTAAAAGCGAGAAGGTCTATAAGTAAGAGGCCATACTATAAATTGAACTCATTTCTTTTCCTCTAATCACTCTTTAGGGCCATCCAACTTGAAGACACTCTGGTTTAATCTCCTCACTATGTTCACAAATCGTACTTTAAGAACCCCTCTAGAATTAAAGATCTTCACAGACTTTCCAAGGAATACACTCTTGAGTTCAGTAAGTGCTGTCAGCAAAAAACAGCACATAAATATCAAGGATAATAGCATGCAACTTCTGTGTTTTCTGGGGTCCTATGCCTAAGGCATTTGACTGATAAGCATACAGTTGGTGGTTCAAACCCACCAGCCACTCCGTGGAAGAAAAATGGGACAATCTACTTCTATAAAGATTTACCACCTTGGAAATCCAATGGGGGTTGCTATGAGTTGGAATTAACTCGATGGCGGTGAATTTGGCTTTGGTTTGGTTTTTGAAAAGCAAAAGTCAATATGGAATCAAATATGCAAGAAAATATCGGGAGGAACACTTGTGAGAGGAAATGGGGACAACCCTGGGAGAGGCCAGACGAGCCACCAGATCACAATGCAGGTCTGATGTGAAATGAAGAGGAGCTGGAAGGAAGAAAGGGTGGGAAGAAGGAAGAAAGGGTGGGAAGAAGGAAGAAAGGAAATTTGAAAGTCTTTTACTGCAGTGCCATTCTAAGGAAAATCCGTCAAGCCTGTTCAGTGTTTGAGGCAAAGTCATCTGTCAGAAGGTGCCTCATGTCTTCTAGTAATGGCCCTGCCTTAATATCTCTGCTACCTTCAGTCATTGTCTGGGAGGAGCCCATAGGAAGCCTGATTGGATGGATTCCAGAGCCAGCAACTGATGCCCTCAACCAGGTTAACTTCTTGAAGTCTGAGATCTGAGAGGCACATTCCATGCCTCCAACACTGCAGTTTCTTGTGTCTTAACTCTTTGCCAATCACTGCATTAAATACTCTGGAATCTCACTGGATCTTCACAGAACTGGTCCAAGATCATATAAGGACTAAGGGAAGGGATGGAGAATGGATGTCATGCCTCACCTCTAACTCACCAGTCCATGCTCTTCACCAGCACTATCTCCCTCCCACTGAACTATTCTATGTGCCTTCTATCTTCTACATCCCTGATTACTCTTTAAAAACACCCAATGTGGATAATTCAGATTGCAATTTAGAGCTATTTCTACTTTCCATTGTGATGGAGTGAGAAAGAACAGTTCAATCTAACCCTTCAGATGCTTAAAATGTATATTTGGCCATCTGTTCTTTCTGAAGAACACAAATTCCCTTAATAGGTTTGCACAGAATGTGTGGCCCAACCCGTGTAATCATTACTTACCTGCAGCTGTAGAGTCATTAGCACCCACCGGCATCAATCACACTCATGTTGCTGACTCATTGTTACTTCAGCTTTATCCTGTTTCTGGAGATCCTGACCACACTTACCTCCTGTAAACACTTTCCTCCTGCTGTTCTTAAGTATATTTTACTTTTGCCCTTTTCCACTATTACTTGAATTTATCATTTTATACTTTTAGGGATTGCTGTGGCTTTTATCATTCGCGTGCCATCTGGTTCTCATTCAGAAGTTTTATAAAGTTACTTTGCATTCCCTCTTTGAGCTTTTACCTACAGACACCAGGCCCAAGCACCAAACTGACAAACGAAACTCCACAATTATGTCTTTTCCCCACTAGCCTCTGATTCTCCTCTGAAGCATCACTTCATCAACTGTCTCATGAACAGTATTAGATAAGTTCTTTTATTTTTTTTTTATTTTAAACATTATTTTCATTAAGATATAATTTATATACAATAAAGCCAATCCTTTTATTTATTTACTTACTTATATTTATTGTGCTTTGGGTGTAAATTTACAGAGCAGATTTTGTTTTACATTCAGCAGTTCATGTACGTTTGGTTTCACTCGTTTACCATCCCTAATCCTAACCCATTCTCCTCCTCTCCTTTCCCTGTGATCCCCCCTCCCTGTGTCCTTCTTAGTGATGCACTCCTGTCTGTCCAGCTTTCCCTCCATGGGAATGCTGCCCCTCTGGTGCCCCATGGCCAATTGCTCCAAGGGTATCTCCGTAGAGTAGTGGGTATATTGCCCCAGGTTGGATGGTCTGCATGTAAATCTTTCTGTTTGACTGAAAGCCAGTCCTTGGGAATGAGTCCTATCCCAGGCTCAAAGTATATCCCTGGACCATAGTCTTGTGGGTCCCACAACACTCCATCTGACCAGTAATTCTGGTTGTTTTCATGTTTTTAAATTTTGTTCCACGTTTTTCCTCCCACTATATCCTAGATCTCCAGTTTTGATCCCTTCCCAAGTGGTTGAAAGCCAATCCTTTTGAAGTACCACTATGTGAGTCTTGACAGAGTTGTGTAAAGACCACCACAACAAGATTCGGACCCAAAGCTCACCCATGGACCTTAGCAGTCAGTCCTCCCTCCACCATCAGCCCTGGAGACCACTCGTCTCTGTGGCTACACTCTTTTAGGTTTTACAGAATGTCCTGACATGAAATCATATGGTATGTAGCCTTTATGTCTGGCCTCTTTCACTTAGGATAATGAGATTAATCTATGCAGGAAGCTAGGGAGAGTTAGAAAAGGAGAAAAAAAAAAAAAACTAAATCTGGCCCAAAAAGGTTTGCTTTGGTGAATTTACTTCAGCTCACCTATTATGCTTTGTTTTATTCCTCCCATGTGCCATCCATGTGGTTATTCTTTACTTGTGTCACCCCATTTCATCTTCACAACCACCCAACAAGGAAAGTATTGTTACCCTCATTTTACAGAGGACACAACCTAGGCTCAGAGAGTTGAAGCAACACTGACCTCAGACCCAGGACCGACAAAGCTCCACGCTCATCCACTTTTCATTGCACTATTGGTTCAAGCTTAGTTTCAGTGTACAGTAAAAACCAGAATAATTTTCTTGATAACAAAACCCTTTGCTGTCAAGTCAAGCCTCACCCATAGGGACCCTATAGGACACAGTAGAACTTCCTCCTAGGATTCCCAAGGCTCTCATCCTTACTGAAGCAGACTACCACATCTTTCTCCCATAAAGAAGGTGGTGAGTTTGAACTGTCAAATTTTCCGTCAGTAGCCAAGTTCTAACCACTACATTACTGGGGTCTGAATTTCCTTACTATAACTATGTACATAAACTATCATTTGTAAAGCCAAACAACATTTTCCATCTGTAATAATCATATAGAAACTGTTTTTCTTTTTCCCTCTACTGTAACTATCATAAAAGTCTGAGGGTGATAAAAATGTTTTTAGTTCTGTTCTACACCATTGTGCTTTTTTTAAACTATATGGCCTGATTTTTTGTATCTCAGTCTAAAACTATCTCTATCATTATTAATAGATCTGCTCACAATACGAATCACAAATAAACTTGAGCTCTTTTCCCTAATGATTTTATATCTATATTAATTGTATCAGCATAAGAACAATTAATACATATTAGGTCATTGCCTGCATATGTCAAAATGGTCTAATGCCCCAACATTTTAATAACACAGTTATATCAGAGTGAATTGAGAAGTACTGGGAGCTCTGGTGGCGTAGTGCCTAAGGCACTTGACTGCTAACCCAAAGCCTGGCGGTTCAAACCCACCAGCCACTCCTCGGAAGGAAGAGGGGCAATCTACTTCCGTAGTGATACGGCCTCGGAAACCAAAGGAAGGGTCGCTATGAGTCGGGTCCGACTCGACAGCACATAACAACAACAACAACAACAATATTTAAATCACAAAAAAAACAGCTTGTAAGTACATATCCCATACAGAATTTTTTTTTATTCAGTTGCATTAAAAATAATAACCTTAAATTCAGAAGCAAAAAGGAACTGAAACCCTTGCATCTTCACAGCAATGCTCCTTAAATATTCACATAGAACTTCCATCATTTAATCGATTCTACTTTATAATTTTTCATCCACAATAGCCTTTAACTAGCTGTCTTAATCATTATTGATATTATACCTTGGACATTGAAGTTAGGCATCATGACTTTAAATCTAACTCTGTCTTTATTTTCTTAGGTGATATATTTTGTCTTTTTGGATCTAATCCCCTGCCTCAGCTTCTTTTTTCTTTTTCAGTTTAATTATTTACAAAAAATAATAAACTCTGTATCCTAGGTAATTGTGTAACACAACATGCCAGAACAAGACAGGGAATACTGAATAATACATCCACGCACACATATGTAGTGGGATTTCCTAGACCTCACAAGTTTTTCTGACTCACGGCGACCCCATGGGTGCAGAGTAGAACTGCTCCACAGGGTTGCAAGGCTGTGACCCTTTGCAAGCAGATTGTCAGGCCTCTTTTCTGAGGCGCCCCTGGTGGGTTCAAACTGCCACCCGTTCAAGTAGTAGTTGAGCACTTAACTGTTTGTGCCACTCAAGGACTCATAAATCTATAATCAATCGAATGCAATCATAATAGCTAAAATCGATGAAAAACATATTCTACTGAAAAGGTTGATGCTAATGAATTCAAAGAATCTGAGAATCACTTAAGAGGACAGTCTTGTTTTGGTTGAGAGGAAAACTTGGATAGCTTTGTTAGTCAATTGTCTTCATAAAACGTTGAGTCAATGATACGAACATGGGCAAAACTTCAATACTATCACCTAAGCAATGACTTTCAAAGCCTGATCAAAACCCAGAAGATTAAAAAATATATTTTGCAAAAAAGATTGACATTTTAATTAAAAAAGTGCAACAGAAAAAAAATTGGTGCAGGACCGGGCAGTGTTTCATTCTGTTGTACATATGGTTGCTATGAGTCAGAAGTGACTCCACAGCACCTAACAACAACAGCAAATTATATCAAATTCTGTACACGATATAATTAAGGCAAAAAAAAGTGAGTTTTATTTGACTTTATAAAATGAATTTGATTTCTATTCCTTCTCCAAATGAAGTATCATATTTGCTTTGAAATAACACTTTTTTCGTTTTAAATTGTTCAGAAAGACAAGATGTATCTCTGACATATTTTCATTATAAGCGTCCAAATTAGTTTTTTCTCCTAAGAAATGTCATTTTCAAATTAACAATTATAAAAGATTAAGGGATTTAATATTTCCATCTCAAGGTCAGTTTAAATATGCTGGTTTTGTATGAAGACTTTGCTGTTATTATATCGTTTCTTATACGATCATGATTTAGTCATACAGGTTAATCATATTCCCACAATCACAGTAAATTTCATCAATCTTCTAGGGCAAAAGGAATGTAATAAATACTATGACAACAAGAAAACGTCTTAATATTTCCAGTAGCCAGACTCAGGTATTTGGTGACTTTGGCTCTTAGGCTTTTCTATTGCCCTAGGGCAGTGTCTGTAATTGATCCAATTCATTTTCTGTCATTCCAGGTTCAAATAAATCTACAAAGTTGATAGTCTTCACTGTATCACCAAGGTTTGGAACTGTGAAGAAGATTTGTACAGGATAAATAGTTTTCATGTTTGCAAAACACTTGTGTGCTTATCGATGATGGCGGTGGTTTAGGAGGCTCCAATCAGCATGAAGATTGCCTGTTATTCCAGTGAAGTCAAATATTGCTGGAGATATATTACACATTGATTTCTCCTTTTCTGCAATCCTTCTGAACATATAACTATTTTCTTTAATTGTATAAAATTACACAATTAATTATACTCAACTTCAAATATTATTATTAATTGATCCCAGATGGTTAGCATGATCTCTAGTGGCAATTAATTACTTAAAGGTAGCAGTGTGATGATAACTAGGTACACTATTGTTGAATAAGTAGTTCCCAATGCTATCTAAAGAAATAAAATATTCTTCTATTAAACATTATGGGCAACCTTTCTCTACAACCCTATACCCTAAAATGAATGATACTGGATGTCAGTATTCCTGCTCAATGGAAACCTAGATATTGGTCTGGAGCACTCTTATTTATTTTTCTAAGACTTTGAAGACTTTAGATTATATCAAGTCTAGACTTCTATTCTTTCTCTTTCCTGTGATAACTTCCTCTCCAAAGTTCCTCTCCATTTAAGTGATTTATATTCTTACCCTCCAAAGAAAAACTTAAAACAAACTGGTATCTGTCCAGAAGGGAGAAATGTTACTTGTTTTGTTACAGTCTATATTGGCTCCAGTATCTACCATCCATTCCTAATAAGTAAGCAAATGAGATTAAGAACTGTATGTTACTAAATTCTAGCAGGGAACATTTTCTAAAGAGTAAAAAAAAGGAAAATTAAAAAAAAAAAAAA
>NW_006921589.1:2726191-2732659 GCF_000298275.1 Orycteropus afer afer
TAAGGCTGGGTTTACTCAGATGTTGCAGCTCTTTCCCAGTCCTATTTTGAGAGCCTTCTAACCTAACCAGACTATTCATAATGTTGCGCGGTAATGTATCAGACAGCGTTTCTTTGCTATTCTTAAGGTGTTCCCTGGCTAATTCTTTGAGAAGTGGATGGACTCCTCCTTCTTCCTAATCTGTCTCAGTCTGTAAGCTGGGCTGACACCTGTGCACCATGTGCATCCTGCTGGCTTTGAAACACCAGTGGCTCAGCCTCAAAACTCATATCAACATGTCACCACAGTAGGACAAACCGACAGACAAGTGTGTCTCCCTGTTGGAAACCTCTCCTACCACCCTTGCCTGGATCCCTGCGGCTGACTCCTCCTCTGTCCAGATTCCTAAGCCTTTTAATCCCCTTTCTCCCACTCTCCCACCCTGCTGCTTTGAGTGTGCCTGATTTCTCTCTCCTCACCTGGATCCCTGGGGCTGAAATACATATATGTCATATAAAATGCCAAAAATTGTATTTGAAAAAATGAAATCATCTGTCTTTCAAATGTTATGATGACCTAGTCTTCTAAGTTTTTGTTTCTAAGTTTATTGCGGCATTAAAAAAAAACACTAACCAAACTCACTGACATCCAGTTGATTGCAACTCATAGCAACCCCTTTTGGGTTTCTGAGGCGGTAAATCTTTATGGGAATAGATTGCCCAATCTCCCTTCCGCAGTGGCTGGTGGGTTTGAACCAGCAACTTTCTGGGTAGTAGTCAAATGCCTTAGGCACTACACCACCAGACAATTTAAAACTGATTGCAGAAGTTTACTGACAGGGAGCTGTCAGAAATTTAAGCCAGATTCAGAAAAGGGAGTGGAATGAGGAACATCGTTGCTGATGTTAGATGGATCTTGACTGAAAATAAAGAATAACAGAAAGATGTTTACCTGTGTTTTCTTGACTATGCAAAGGCATTCAACTTTGCGGATCATAACAAAGTACGGACAACACTATGAAGAATGATAATTTCAGAACAATTAGTTGTGCTTACAAGGAACCTGTACATAGGCCTTTTTGTTTGAACAGAACAAGGGGATACTGAATGGTTTAAAATCAAGAAAGGAGTGTGTCAGGATTGTATCTTTTCACCATATTTATTCAATCTGTATGCTGAACAAATAATCCTCAAAGCAAGACCATATCAAGTAGAACGTGGCATCAGGATTGGAGGAAGACTCATTAACAACCTGCGATATGCAGGTGACACAACCTTGCTTGCTTAAAATGAAGATGACTTGAATCACTTACTGATGAAGATCAAAGACTAAAGCCTTCTGTATGGATTACACCTCAACACAAAGGAAACAAAAATCTTTACCACTGGACCAATAAGCAGCATCACGATAAATGGAAATACGATTGCAGTTGTCAGGGATTTCATTTTACTTGGATCCACAGTTGATGTCCATGGAAGCAGCAGTCAAGAAATCAGATGTTGTATTTTGCACTAAGCAAATCTGCTGCGAGAGATCTCTTTCAAATGTTAAGAGCAAAGATGTCACTTTGAAAACTAAGCTGCAGCTGACCCAAGGCATGGTATTTTCAATAGCTTCCTATGCATGTGAAAGCTGGACAGTGACTAAGGAAGACAAAGGAAGTGATCCATTTGAATTGCAGTGTTGGCAAGCAATACTGAAAATACCTTGGTCTGCCAGAAGAGTGAACAAATCTGTCTTGGAAGAGGCATCGCCAGAATGCTCCTCAGAAACCAGAACGGTCTCAGGTACTTAGGTCATATTGTCAGAAGAGCCCAGTCCCTGGAGAAGGACATCACGCACAGCTATGTACAGAGTCAGCCAAAAAGGGGAAGACTCTCAATGAGATGGACTGACACAGTGGCTACGATGACGGGCTCAAGCACAGCAGACAGGATTGTGCAGGACCAGGTAGCTTCCTTCTGTTCTACACAGGGTCTCTGTGAGGCAGCACCAGCTCAATAGCACCTAGCAGCAACAACAACCATAACTTATTTAAATAAAAACACCAAGAAACAAACTCACTGCCATTGAGTTGGATCTGAGTCATGGCGACCCCTCCTCAGGTTTCCCAGGCAGTATCACTAGGGAAGTAGATTGTCCAACCTTCCTTTCAAAGAGTGGCCGGTGGGTTTGAACCACCAGCTTTCTGCTTAGCAGTCAGATGCCTTTGGCACTATGGCACCAGAGCTCCCAATTTATTTAAATAAACCCCTATAATTTCTTGATTTGCAGTATTTAGCTCTTTGAAAAAGTCAAAGGGGAACATCTTTGTTCCGAAAGATATTTTTTTCTACTTTTGAGATGATTTCTTGGGAAATACTTTAAAAAGTAGAATTAATGGACCACTGGGAAACTAGTTCATGCAGAATAGGTAGAATTGTGAGCGGGTTGGGGTGCAGGGGTGAGATAAGGAAGATAAGTATCCCAGGCATAGGAAAGACCATACCCAAGCTATGGCAGTTGTATTGCATGGCTGATAAAGAAGTTTGTTTGGCTATGGTACAGCTAGGATGCAATCTATCTCTGATCTAGGGGCTCAGAACGATCTTCACATACTGTTGAAAGTTGTTTCTTACAGCACCCAGAACACAAAACTCACTGCCATCCAGTGATGGCATCCTACTCGTAGCAACCCTACAGGAGAGAACAGAAAAGCCCCTATAGGGTTTCCAAAGCTGTACATCTTTACAGAAGCAGACTGCCACATCTCTCTTCCTTGGAGCAGCTGGCGGGGTTGAACTGCTGACCTTTGGATTTACAGCCAATCACATTAACACTGTGCCAGCAGGGTTCCTTACTTTCAGTACAGGTATATAAATTCATATTACACGTGTTTGAAATTGCTGCATTTTGTAGAGAAAGTCATACTATAATTACCAATAGTTATTAGTAGCCAAAGAGGCTGAAAATGACCTATAAGATCAGCTGTAGGAACAGGAATCATAAAAGCAGTCTGTTAGCTATCAAAGGCAAGAACGTTCTCCACGGCCTCAAATAATGATGAAAAGTCAGATTCCCCAATTAAGATCACAGAAAATGATATAATCTCTAAGCTCTCGCCAACTCCAAAATTCTGTGTGGTAATAATCACATCTAAAGGTTTCTCCCACTTTCATTCTGCTGGACACCTGGCAGGTATAATTACTTCTGCCTCCAATTCTTTTGTGAAATAAGGTTGAAAATAAAATAAATAAGCCTATCAGCAGATGGGGCTTCAAAAATATTCCTTATAATTTGTATCTTTTCTAAAGAACAGGGAAATTGTTAGAGCAAAAAACTCAGAGTGCCAGTATAAAACTTCTAAAATCATTTTGTTTTTATAGCCCTTCAACTTTTATGGACATCAGTATCTTCCAAGCAGCCTGCAGCTGTAACAAAAGACCAAGATCAATTTTTTTTTTTTTTTTAATGACGTTCACCTTTCTTTGCTAAATGATAAACTAGGGACTAGCAACTACACTGAAGTAAATAGTGCTCAGTTTACCTCGTGGACCGTTCCCCAATTCCTCTAGCATAGGTTTGCATTCAGGAGTATAATGAACAGAAACCACTATAGACAGCAAGCATACACTAAGCAGGGAGTGTCCAGACAACACATGGATGCCAAGAATTACCAGGCAGCTTCCATTCTTAAACATCCTCCAAGGGACCCTGCTGTTCAAGTTTCTCAGTTTCCCAGACTTCCTGCAATCCAGTGAATAGACCAATTAAATGCTTCCGCTGAAGCCCATTTTCTAAGCATGTGGTGACAGCCTCATTTTCATAGAATTAGGGTTGAGTCTTTACCCTGACCAAGGCAGCACTATAGACCCAGTGCAGTTATTAATATGTGTTCTTTGTTACCAATCGGTAGTACGCTGGACATACAATTTTATTTTTTTATTCTGTCATAGTTTTGTAAGCTCTGTTTAAACGTGTGACAATGACATATTTTATGCTTTATGTTCCAAAATGGCACCATGTTACAGAATAACATGAAATAAAATTCCATCACATCAGCCATGTTATTCTGTGAGAAAGCACAATCCATGATTTTTTAAGTTCAAAGCCCCTGTCTGATACATGATAGATGTTCTTTAAATACTAGTTAGATTTTCTCAGAGTTTGACCAAATCTACTGCTGTCAAGTCGATTCCAACTCATAGTGACTACTTTGGGCTTAAATCTTTATGGAAGTAGATTGCCTCATTTTCCTTCTGCGGAGAGGCTAGTGGGTTTGAACCACCAACCTTCTAGGTTAGCAGTTAAATGCCTTAGGCACTGCACCACCGGAGCTCTTTGAGGGAGCCTTAAAATATCCCCAAAATAGTTAAAATAGAAACCCGATCCTCTCTGGTTTTCGTACTACCTCATAGGAATATCAGAATACACATTCTATCTATAATATATGTGAATCTGATAGGCAGAACTGTCAATTCGGTTTGCCAAATACCAAGAGCATGAGTGTTGGGAGTGACTTGCAGACACCATCCTAATTGCAATCACACTAACGTTTATGTATGTATCCACTATTCATAGCCTTCAGAGGAAGCACCAGATTGAGAATTTCAGATATATTAGAATATTATTTTTATAATTTTTAAAAATAGCTAACCACAGTTGTTTCTCTGATTGTGAGCATGCTTAAGATTTCCTTTATTTTATTTTATTTTTGGAGAGGGACAGGGAGCAGGTTATGCTGCCACACATGGAAAATACAAGCATAAACTGGAAAAGATAACTACTTGGTATAGTCTTCTTGTCCCTAGATGATGGGAACAATTAATGTTCTCAGCAGCTAACCCAAAGGCTGAAGGTTCAAGTCCGCCCAGAGGCACCTTGGAAGAAAGACCTGGTGATCTCCTGAAATATCAGCCACTGAAAACACTACAGAGCACAGTTCTGCTCTGACCCCTCATGGGGTCACCATGAGATGGCGTGGACTCAACTACAACAGTTTTTTGTTTGTCTGTTTTTAAATAGTCTTTATGTTTCTAATTCTGGATATTTACTTTCCTGATTAGCTTTCTAGGGCTGCTGAAACAAATTACCACTAACTGTGTTGTGTGGCTTAAAGCAACAGAAATTTATTCTCTCACAATTCAGGAGGACAGAGTTCCCAAACAATGTATCATTAGAACTACGCTCGTCTTCTTTGCCCCTTCCAGCCTCCAGTGGCTCCAGGTGTTCCTTGGCTCATGAAAGCAGAACTCCAGTCTCTGCCTCCAACTTCACGTGGCTTTCTGTATATGTCTCAAACTTCCCTCTGCCTTTCTCTGATAAAGAGGCCTCTGTCTCTACCCACTTTTCTCCCTTCCTCCCCTTTCTAGGATACATCTATGCTCTACAGGTCATTTACATGTGTTGTATTTATGGTGTGAAGATATGCTACAGAATAGTGTGCTACTCTGCACAGCAGTTCCCAAACTTCCTAGTCAGCAGTATGATGCCGATGGTTTCAATTCAGCAGGTGGGAGGATTTACACCATGGACAATGGCAAATACTACAAATCAGGGAGATTCAGCTGTTAAACATTCACCAGCATACCACTTCTACTACCTTAGGGTTTTATACTACAAACTATACAACTATAAACACTACTTCAATAGCAGTCAAAAACAGTGGTTCTCAAACTTTAGAGTGCATCAAAGTACCTGAACAGTATGTTTTGAATATAGATTTGTATGAGAGGCTAAAATCAGAGGCACATGATGTGTGTAAATAGAGCAATCTGAAAGCAGAGCCTTACTTCATTGTAAAGACTTGACATGAGTCTAGAATCCCTATTGAATTTGTAAGTTGCCTTTTCTAACAGTAGTTCCCCTAACTCCAATGTTGACCTAACTGTATATTCTAAAGGGGACTTTCGTGTCCACTGAGGTCTGGCATGTGCAGAAAGTCAGAACCTGTTCCCAGGGGGACTTTCCTCTACGTCCAAACAGATGCAAGATGTCATAGCTGATGCTCAAAGGGTCTTGATGCAGAATATTACCAACAAATCCTTACAATGAACCCTCAGAAAGAGGCAATGATTGAGAAATCAGGCTCTCAATATCAGGTTACCAGAAAAACATGTCCTGCCATTGTCCTATGACCATACATTAATAAACATGTAATCTTGCAATTCGGTACTCATTATCAATCATGTAATCCCACATATATGTTATGCACCTATCCCTGCTAAGTCTTCACTCTTAGACAGCCCACCTTGATGTCCTGATTATCTTTCAGCCAATTATGATTTTGTAACTGTTAGCTCCTGTTCCAATTGTACAAAACATTTTCTTCCTCATTTTCTGGCAGAATGTCTATTATCTCTCTGTGAATTTAGACATCTTCCCAGTCCAGCCCCTCTTTGGACTTTCAATAAGTCTCTTAATTTGACTTTTACAGAGTGTGTGTTTTCACTCTAGGATAGACTGCTGGACCTCACATTCAGAATTTCTGATTTAGCAGCTCTTAGAGAG
>NW_006921589.1:2732759-2734282 GCF_000298275.1 Orycteropus afer afer
AAAAAAAAAAAAAAAAAGAGCTGTATCAAGGAAGCAGTATCTTCATTTAAATTATATTCACAGAAATAATAAATTACTTTTAAATTAAAAATGACGGCTATGGTGGGTCTTAAAATAAATTCTATATACCAAAAGAGTATTATTTACCTCAAACTGGGAATTAATAGTTATTCTCCATAGAGAAAATCATCAAATTGAATTACTTCAAAGGAATAATTTACACAGGGAAGCTGAAAAACATTAATATTAATTTATTTCTTTTTGCAGAGAAATATGTCTGAAAATAATTTTTCTTTGTTTTGATTACTTTTATGTGAGCCATTCAACTTATATTTTCCAAGATTAGTGATTTTTGTATAAAAATAGCATAAATATTTATTTACTTTAAAAATATTTTAAATATTTTGCAATATTTATTTACTTTTAAAATATGTTAACTAGTATAAACTTTTGCCTAAGAACTAATTTCAGAAACTAGGATAACTGCCCTTTTGAACTATAAATTCTTCATTTCTCATTAAATCAAGCATTAACTGTAGTTCTGTGGATAAAAAAGGCATAACTTTCAAACAAGAAAATATAACCATGTAAGAGTTATTCACAAGACCTATCACTGCAGAACGGAAAACCTGGACAATGGGATTTTTGTTTAGACTTTATTCATTATTCATCCATTCATGTATTCATTTTATATAGAAGTTTCTACCACACCAGACAAGGTACTGGATACTGGAGACGTAAGAGTTAAGAAGACAGGAAGGCATCCTGAGAGACTGAGTCTTGGGGCCTACAAGTACACTTACGAAGCATTAAAATAAAATGTAATGAATGATGTACAGAGCTATGTTGAAAGCAATATAGAAACAGAGCAGAGAAAGAGCCACACAGACTCTAAAGAAAGATTTCATTGAAGAGGGAGAATTTTGAGCTGAATTGTTCTTCAGGGAAGTTTTGTGGGTTTTTAAATCATGAAAATAATCAAGGTTCATTATAAAATAGGAAATACAGAAAAAGAAAATACAGTATTTGCTAATAATTTTATCTATTTCCATTTAATGTGTTTTATATAACCAAAGTCATGATGTACATAAAATAATTTAATATAAAATTATAAGTAAATCTCTATTATACAATTTTATAAACAGTATTTCCCTCAAAATCTTTTTTATTGACAAGAAATACGTATGTTGTTGTTGTTGTTGTTGTTGTTGTTCTTGTTAGATTCCGTTGAGTCATTTCTGACTCATAGCGACCCCATGCACAGTAGAACGAAACACTGCCCAATCCCACGCCAGCTCCACAATCCCTGATATACTTGAGCCCATCATCGCAGCCATTGTGTCAATCCATCTCATTGAAGGCCTTCCCCTCTTTCATCGACCTCCACCCTACCAAGCATGACATCCTTCTCCAAGGAATGGTTGCTTCTGACAACATGACCAAAATAGGTGAGACGAAGTCTGGCCATTCTCGCTTCCAAGGAGCATTTCAGGTGCACTTCCTCCAGGACAGATCTGTTAGTT
>NW_006921589.1:2742607-2749728 GCF_000298275.1 Orycteropus afer afer
GGGTTTGACTCGATGGCACATAACAACAACAACAACAACAGAGGGGCTTCAGTTGAGCAATCTACTTTGGTAGTGATAATGCCTTGGAAACCCAAGGAGGGGTTGCTATGAGTCATGTCCCACACGATGGCACATAACAAGAAAAACAACAACAGAGGGGCTTCAAAGAGCTCTGGTGGTGCAGTGCCTAAGACATTTGATGTCAACCAGAAGGCTGATGGTTCAAACCCACCAGCCACTCTGCAGAAGGAAGACAAGGCAATCTACTTCTGTAAAGACTTACCGCCTCAGACACCCAATGGGGGTCACTATGAGTCTGAATCAACTCATGGCAGTGGGTAGAGGGGCTTCAGAATCCCCACTTTTAAGAAGCTCCCAGGTGATGCTGATGTTGTTGGTCTTGGGATAACACTGAGTTGGAGCCCACTCAGTGGCAACTAACAAGAACAGTCCAAACAACCAGTAAGGTGATTGTGACTGACTTAATTCAAAGATGAGGAAACAGGCCTAGAGAGCTGAGGCTTCACATTCCTTTTCACCTGAAAAATACTTGCAATAATTACTGAAGTCTCAGACACAGATTTTCATGCCTCAGCTTATTCCTGACCAGAGTAAGACTCTGACCCAGAGATCAAGTTATTGCATATAACAAACAATTCAGGTAACAGAATTTCAGTAAGCCATTTGGATGACAGTGACACACAATTCAGATGCTTAGATATGTAAATAATTAATGTCTTTAACCATTGTCTTAGTTCTTTAGTGCTTAGGCAACAGAAATACCAGAAGTGGATGGTTTTAACAAACAAAAATTTATTCTCTTACAACTTAGGAGGCTACAAGTCTGAGTTCAGAGTGCCGGCTCTAGGGCAAGACCTTCTCTCTGTGCATCTTTTGTTCCTAGGAGGATACCTGTGCAAGGACCCTGGATCCAAAGGACTCGCTCCATTCCTGGCTCCTCTTTCTTGGTGGTAGTAAGTCCCCCCTCCTCTGCTCCCTTCTCTCCTATGTCTTGTAAGATAAAAGGTGTTGCAGGCTACACCTGAGAGAAGCTCCCCTTACATCAGATCAGGGCTGTGATGGGACTAAGGATGTTGCAACCCACCTTTAATCCTGATTGTTATCTGTTACAAAAGACCTCTTACAGGTGCTAAAGAGCAAAGATATCTCCTTGAAAACTAAGATGAGTCTAACACAAGCCATGGTATTTTCAGTTGCCTCCTATGCATGTGAGAGCTGGACAATGAATAGGGAAAATGGAAGAAGAGTTGATGCTTTTGAGTTGTGGTGTTGGTGAGGAATGCTGAAAGTATCATGGACTACTAAAAGAACTAACAAATTTGTCCTGGAAGAAGTGCAGACAGAATGCTCCTTGGAAGCGAGAATGGCCAGACTCCATCTCACCTACTTTGGTCATGTGTCAGAAAGAACCATTCTGTGGAAAAGGATGTCATGCTTGGTAGAGGGTCAACAAAAGAGGGCAAGGCCCTCAACAAGATGGATTGACAGTGGCTGCAGTGATGGACTCAGGTATAGAAGGGACCATGAGGCTAGCACAGGACTGGGAAGTGTTTCGTTCTGTTGTATATAAGGTCACTATGATTTGGAGATGACTTGCTCATAACAACAACATGGCTTATCACATCATGGGGTATCATTACATATCTGCCACATTACATCATTACATTACTTCAAAAGCACTGAGAATCATGGCCCAGCCAAGTAGACACAAATTTTGGGGGACACAATTCAATGCTTGACAGCCATTTAATTTGCCATTTATTGAACTATTCCTCTGTATCAGATGTTTAACACTCATTACATTCAAAATTCACTGCCACTGAGTCAATTCTGACTCACAGCGACCCCCATTGGGTTTAAAGTAGTAAATCTTTATGGAAGTCAATCACCTCATCTTCCTTCTATGGAGCAGCTGGTAAGTTCAAACCACCAACATTCTGGTTAGCAGTCAAATGCCTTAGGCACTGTGCCACCAGAGCTCCTTCACTCATTACAAGAGCCATGAAATTATCTTTTTTACAGATGAGGAAACTGAGGGTCATATATATTCATGTTTTTCTAAATCACTCATTATATGATTACTACCACAATATTAAAATTCTTTGGCATCAATCTACCATAAAGTTCAATGTTTTAATTTTATCAGGAATCATTTCAACTCTAAACACAGAATAAATGATATGATTCAGTAGCTCCATACTTCCATTTTCTCAGGTGACTGCTAGCCTCAAAGCAGATGTCAGTGGCCTTCCCTCTTCCTCTGTGGAACCACCATCTTAGTTCTCAACCAATTTGTTTTTGCTTTGTCTGTGAATTCTCTTCTTATTATCATGGAATGACAGTTTAGCAATTTTCTAGCAATTCTCTACAATGAAACATCAGTACAATCAAGGATTATTTGAATTCTTAGGATAAAATTTGTGTGGCCTAAGATTCGAGTTCTTTTTTATCACTCAGGCTAATAATATCTGCAGTGTAATAAATTACCTGGTATGACTTTTCTAGCCATAAGTCTTTGTAAACTCCGTGGTGGAATTGGCCATGAGCAACCAAGTAGCTCCTGATCGTTAGTTATCCACCTGGGGTATGTCTGCTGAGAGCAGCACAAAGTAATTTTCTGGGAAGTTCACTCTCTCTCAGGTGTATGGAATTCTGATGTTAGGATTGGTTAGTTTGGCCACTCTTCCAGGCTCAAAAGGAGGCCTCCTAAAGGCAGAAGGGGTCTCTTTGACTGCT
Organism: Orycteropus afer afer; assembly: GCF_000298275.1. Lineage (NCBI taxonomy): Eukaryota > Metazoa > Chordata > Mammalia > Tubulidentata > Orycteropodidae > Orycteropus > Orycteropus afer. The sequence goes on from NW_006921589.1 coordinate 2,745,365, forward strand.
GGCTCAGAAAGATGTGCTGCTGAGAGAAACGTGCTCCTGAGAGACACACACTGCTGAGAAGGAGACACTGAGAGACAGGCACCGCTGATAGAGAGACACAAAGAGACATGCACTGCTGGGAGAGAGACTGTTGCCTGAGAGACGGTGGGCTAAGAGATACTGAGCCTTATCCCTGAACTTGAATTGTAGCCTTGTGCTTCCTTAATAAACCCCATAATCTGTGAGTTCTGTGTGGTCACTGCAGTGAATTATCAAACCCAGCAGAAAGGTGGTGGGTGCTGTGGGAGGAACAGTTGGTGTCAGGGTTGATGAAAGGGCTGGAGGGAGGCAGCATGTCTGGCCTCAAAGGAATAGGCCTTGGGCTATTGATGGTGATTCTGTCTTCCTCTACTGGGGTTAGAGGAGGTCAGAAGATGAGGCCTCCTTGCCCCCTTAGCAATATCTCAACATTCAATCAGAGCCCAGATATCAAAGACCAAAAATGCACGTAGATGGTTTTCTTTTAAAGGGACAGGCTTTAAAAGGCAAGTCACAGATAGAGCAAGAAGAAATGAGAACAGTTGCTAAAAGAGAGGCTGTTTTTGTATCGTTTATTACTATTCATGTCAGGACAACATTAATACATTAGGTGGTTATGTATTCATGGCCATGGTAGGCACTAAGGAGACAAAGATAAACAAGTTAGTGATGTTGACCAGGTCACACTCTCCAAGGACTGACAGAAGACAGAAATTTCTGATTGAATACAATATAACTAAGATTCAGTAATGTGAAGCTATATATAACAGTGTAGGAAAATTAAAATAGTTTTACCAAGATAGGAAGAATACATATAGACTTATTTTTAAAAAACTCACACTCACTGTAAGGAGCCCTGGTGGTGCAAACAGTTAAATGCTTCACTGCTAACCAAAAGGCTGGTGGTTTGAACTAACCCAGTTGCTCTATGGGAGAAAAAACTGGCAATCTGATTCCATAAAGATAACAGTCAAGAAAATTCTATGGGGCAGTTGTGCCCTATTACATGGGGTCATTGTGAGGTGAAAATGACTCAACACATAGAACAATAATAATTGCTCAATTTTCTTTTAAAGAAAATGATCAGGGAGAAAAAAGTGAGTAGAAAGGAAGAAGATACTAAATCACCTTGTAGGGTTTGGAAAAGATCTTTGGCAAGCACACCTGAACTATTTCTGAAAAGGGATCAGAAGTTCATTAAGCAAACAAGAAAGACGATTTCATCACAAGCAAAACAGAACATAGAGAAGGAAATGTGAAGCCGGAACGGGAAAAGATCCTTGTCTGCCAGAGCAATGATCCCCCAAAATTAGTCATGCAACTTCCATATGTGCCTTCCTATTACTACCTAGATAAGAAGCCTGGTGGTGAAGTGGTTTAAGCTCCCATTGCTCACCAAAAGATTGGAAGTTTGAACCCATCAGCCATTCCATGGGAGAAAGATGTGGCAATCTGCTTCTGTAAAGATTTACAGCCTCAGAAACCCTATGTGGGAGCTCGAGCCTGACCTATAGGGTCACTATGAGTTGGAACCAACTCGATGACAATGAGGGTTGGGGTTATCACCTGTAACATATTTTAATTTAAAAACATATTTAAAATGAGACATATGACACTAAAATAAAGTGGCTAACAGTATGTTTTAACATAAAGAGAAAAAGAACTTAAAACAGTAAATACAATAGAAATTCAGGCCCTCACATTGTTGAAGTACAATGATTCCCTAAAGGTCTTTGCTGTCTTCAAAGGCCCACCTGCCACCTCACTTCTCTGTTCTGCATAAACTGAAAGATGGCATTTGAAATTATATTCCAGGTCAAATGCTCTTCCTAATAAGGCTGCTTACTGGACCAATAAGCAGCATCACGATAAATGGAGAAAAGATTGAAGTTGTCAAAGACTTCTTAGTACTTGGTTCTACAATCAACATCAATGGAAGCAGCAGTCAAGACATCAAAAGACATATTTGGCAAATTTGTTGCAAAAGACCTCTTCCAAGTGCTGAAGAGCAAAGATGTTTCCTTGAAGACTAAGGTGTGCCTAACCCAAGTCATGGTATTTTCAATTGCCTCATATGCATGTGAGAGCTGGACAATGAATAAGGAAGACTGAAGAAGAGTTGATGCTTTTGAATTGTGGTGTTGGCAAAGAATGTTGAAAGTACCATGGAGTGCTAAAAGAACTAACAGATCTATCCTGGAACAAGCGCAACCGGAATGCTCCTTGGCAGTGAGAATGGCCAGACTTCATCTCACCTACTTTGGTTGTCAGAAGGGACCATTCTCTGGAGAAGGATGTCATGCTTGGTAAAGTGGAGGGTCAACAACAGAGGGGAAGACCATCAACAAGATGGATTGACACAGTGGCTGCAGCTATGGGCTCAGATATAGTAGGGATCGTGAGGCTGGCCCAAGACTAGGCAGTGTTTCATTCTGTTGTACATAAGGTCACCATGAGTTGGAAAAGACTCGACGGCCCACAACAACAACAGCAACAACAAAGGCTGCTTACCATTAAGGCTTCCCTCCCAATACCTCCTCTACAGCAGAGTGAATTGCCTAAAAGTATTCTCTGTGCCACCAGCAACGCCTTACTTCAGAGGCATTGTTCCAGAATAGAGGATGCATGAGATACATAGGGTACAGGGGATCCCCCAAAATAAGCCTGGAAATGCAGCTGGGGTCAAATCATCCATGACTTTCAAAATCTTATTCAAAATAAAGCTAAAAGATGTCTGCCTATAAATATTCTCAAGAAACCCCCACTCCATATATATATAACTTCTGTACTATATATATTTTATTACTCATTCAACTTTTCTAGAAAATAATATCTGGATTTGAAAATATAGTGACATGAGTATTGGGCATATTTGAAAAGTATAAAAATACTACTTGTGTTTGCTTTTTGTTATTTAAAAAAAAAAAAAAAAACTTTTTGCTTGTTCCTAATTTGTGTTGGTGCCTGTCATGGGACCAGTGAATTCCTTAGACTTTCTGTAGAATCAGCTTGGTTTTAGCACCAAAAAAGGAGTAAAAACAATAGGATGAGTGAATATGTACTGACCATTCTATTAGGTACAAAAGCCAGCATCAAAAGTTTACTTCTAATATAACTGCATAATTGCTACATAATTGCTGAAATAGATGAGATCTCATTTTAAGTAATATTTGAGAAAAAATGTCCTCATTTTACAGAAACTACAAACTGATGTGACTGATTAAACTTGGTCATATGAAAAATAAAATATTTTCCCATTTCTGTCCAAGAAGAGAACACTGCAAATGGCCTGAACGAATGGACAAGAATTTCCCTTTTTTCTAAGTCCAGCTTCTACAAGAAGTTCAAAAGCATGAAAAGAGGAGAAAATCAGAGTTAAATTTTCTAGGCATCAATTTTGGTAGACTTTGTTTTCAGTGTCCAATGATTAAATATTGCTATAATAGCATAATATAAGGCTCCTTTAAAAAGTCATAATCAACCAGGTCTTTGCACAAGAACTTTCCAGCTGACTATGTTCTACAGTCCACAGAATTTCAGATCTTTCATTGCATTCAAATTTCCTATGGAGTGTTTAGGTGATGGATGTGTCTGGGATATTTCCACCCATCGTCCAAGGCTCCATCTGCCAGGCCATCTGGATTCTGCATCCATAGAGAAGTACATGGTGAATGATTATAGACTATGACTTTTTAAAAAAGGAAAACACAATAACAAATTATAACATAAACACAAATAGAACTATAATCATTTTTGTGCAATCTCTGTGAAAGGACAAAGGTAGCAACAGGAAGAAAAATACACTTCCTTAGTTTTTTGTTTGTTTTGTTTTGTTTTTCCATCAGTCACGTGAATTATGAGAAATGCAGGACCTTTCTCCATAGATGTTTAAATGGCAGCTGTGACAGTTACAGTATTCCATTTGATCAAAAGCTCTTGAGAACAATGGTTTGCTTTGTAAAGGTCAAGTTCCTTATATACTAGTGAATGTGTTCAAAAGGCTTACAAGCAAAATAAATGATTTTCATTGAGAATAAATTATATAATAGCTTTGAAATTAAATGTAAACCAAGAAACCTATAGGGAATTCTTTGAGAGAACTCTGAAAATCCATTTCATAGATGGTTTCTATAGAATAACCTTTTAAAACAAGTTAACTAGTGTCGATATAGAAATTTTTAGTAAACATTTTAACAAGATTATTTAGGTAAAAACAACACATTGTATACATAAGATACAATATGTGGAGGTGTTTGAATTTAAAAATATGCATCTATTTCTGGCAGAACACAACAAAGAAGAATTAGGGCCTTCTCACCAGTCTTCCAATGTTAAGCTCCTTTTCA
>NW_006921589.1:2772322-2777654 GCF_000298275.1 Orycteropus afer afer
AAAAAAAAAAAAAAACAGTGCTCTCAACTATCTGCCTTAGAAACAACTATCAGTTTCCCTGCCACAAGATCACAACCTCTTTGTAGTCAACCAACTCTGTCTGCTTCTCAAACATCTATTCTGCCTTCTCTCCAAAACTACCTGGACTTTTGAGGATCCATTTCTTTCTAGCTCTTTATTCACATTGTCTAAGTAGAATTCCGTTGGCCCCAAGCTGGGGACAAATGAGATCAGAGCCAATCAGTGATTTCCAGCTCTGTAACAGCTAGATACCCAATGGAAACGGAGGGCACACTCCCACGAGGAAAAAATTAAAAACACAGTAGCCATCAAGGCAATTTCTACTCATGGTGGCCCCATGTGCATCCAAGAGAATAGTATTCTGTGGGATTTACAGTGGCTGAGTTTTCAGAAATAAATTGCAAGGGATTTCTTCTGAGATCCCTCTGAGTGGACACTACCTTCCACTTTTGGTTAGTTACTGGAGCATGTCAAAATTAGAATAAATTGAGGCAGGTTTATTTTCAAACAAACTAGTTACAAAAGAGTGAATGGAGTACAGAGCAACTGCAAGGAACATTCAGGTTCATTAGGTCTGCTTCCACTCTAGACCCAGAATTTGAAGTGAGGACGAGGTTACAAAAACTTAGAAATGGACAGAATCATGCAGAGCAGAAACCTGCTGACTTTGGATTAAGCCTAAAATGCCCCAGTGGAGAAGCAAAGGAGATAATTAGCCTGACTCACTCTCCTCTGCCTCTGATACCCTACTGGGACTCCCAGGTGGCTGATCCCTAATCAGAGCCTGATAGATGGGAGCCTCTTGGTGTAATCCATACACTCAGCTTCCTGGACTGGAGAGGAAGTAGAAAGTAGACCTGGAGGAACAAATGGAAAACAGTCACTAAAATCTCCCTAGCCACTGTGATGGGAAAGAAAATAGAGGAGAATGGGAATTCTAGGGTTCAGCTAGGAGCTATGGTGGTGTAGTGCCTAAGGCACTTGACTGCTAACCAGAAACCCACCAGCCACTCCTTGGAAGGAAGATGGGGCAATCTACTTCCGTAGTGATACAGCCTTGGAAACCCAAGGAGGGGCTGCTATGAGTCAGGTCCAACTCAACGGCACATAACAACAACAACAACAGGGTTCAGCTAGATTGTGCAATGAAATGAGCATGAAGCTGTGGGACCACCATGTAGACTCAGAAGATGAAACTAGCCCAAAGGAGGTAGAGCCCAGACATGGAGCCAAGTGACATTATGTGAGCCCTGATCATACCACACCTAATGACAGAGCTGTCTACATAAATAGGATTCTTTAAAAAATTCTTTTTAATTGTATTAGCCAACTTAAGTATTATTAGGTTACTTTCAACTGAAAGAGCCCTAACTGATACTGTTGGACATTATTCAGAATCATTCTCAACTCTAGTTTACATGTCCCCTAACTACCAAAATCCAAATCATTAAAGTCCACACTGTGGCTCAGTTAATCCCTCAGACCTCTCCAATTACAGCCATGCCCTCTACATCCCCAGCAATATACCTTCAAGTTTGCAACATCTCTCATAGCTAGTATTTCCTCAAGACTTCATGGGATACCTGTTTGTAATCCCCACATATTTGTTTACAGCATGCCCTAAACCCTGTGCCAGCCTTCTGGTTAGCAGTCAAATGCCTTAGGCACTATGCCACCAGAGCTCTTTGTAGAATAATGGCTGACCAAGAACTTGTCAGCATTCATACCATGTGTTCTCCATCACAGTCAATGCACACTAACTCCTCAATGGTGTGATATGTCACCAGAGTGTGTTATAAATAAGAGCATCCGAAGTCAGAGGATTTTTTTTTTCTAAGAGTGGAGGTTTAATGCTAACCTCCTGCCAGTAGTAACGCAGCTCTCACTCATTTGCACTCCCACATACCTTTTTTTCCCCAAGTATATATAGACTTATTTTTTATCACAGTACACCTGGTATTACAAAGAGCACAAAGTTCCCAATTTGTTGTCCTTTGGAAAAAATGAAATATAGATTCTCCCATGGAGGTAGATGAAGGAAAAGGGGTTTGACCTTCTTTAGTGGGAGAGAAAAGAGATGGAGTTGGAGCTATAAAGGGTGCCACATGTCCCTTGGCCTATCTTATCTTTGGGCTGTTGAGTGAGAAGTCTTTAGGTATCACTCATGGTTCTGGTGATTAGAAACTATTGCAATGCTTGATTCTCTGGAAACTATTAAAACAAAAAAGAGGGTTTTCTCAAAATCAATCCTCCAAGAAGCAGAACTAATGTGGAACTTAGCATGTAATGGATTAATTGGGGGAAATATCTACATGCTCAAAAAAGCAAACCCACTAGTGACCTGCCCCATAGGGTTTCCCAGGCTATAAATATTTACAAAAGTAGACTGCATTATCTTTCACCTGCAGAGTGGCTGGCGGTCTTAAACCACCCACCTTTTGTAGCAGCTGAGTTCTTTAGCACTGTGTCACCAGAGCTCCTATGTTTTAACAAATTAACAAACTGCCCCCAAACCTTACAGCTTTAAACAACAAACATTATTTCAAACATTTTCTGAGGGTCAATCGTCTAGACACAGCTTAGCTGGGGGATTGGTTTTGGCTGAGGGTGGCTCTAGAGTTTGCAATGAAGTTATTAGCTGGAGCTACAGTCATCCATCTCAGGCTTGACTGAGGCTGGAGAATCTGCTTCCAAGTTCATTCATGTGGTTGTTGGCAGACCTCAATCTTCTGCTGATGGTTGGTGAGAAACTTTATTTTCTCACCATGGGGGCCTCCCCATAGGTTGCTCACAATATGACAGCATAGTTGCCTCAGATTGAAGGAAGAGAGAGAGAGAGAAACAAGCAAGAGAGAATGCCCAAAACGGAAGTCATATTCTCTTATAATCTAACCTCAGAAATGAGGTAACGAGACATGCATACCTGCTGTCATATTCTCTTATAATCTAATCTCAGAAATGAGGTAACAAGACATGCATATCTGCTGTATTTTATTGTTCTCACAACCACACCCTGATACATACAGGAGGGGGCCACACAAAGGTGTGGATACCTGGATGGGGGAGCATCTGGCCATCCATCGTGGAGCCTGGAGACTATGCTCTATGAAGGAAAAAGGAGCAGAAGCAGGTAAGGAGAGCCTTCAGGCTGCGCTGCAGGTCTAGCCCCATGAATGGAGAGAACAAGGAAGGATTGGATAGGCTCTGCGTGTACCACAATTTTGAGAAAACTTCAGCCAGGCTTATGGGGCCTAGGTAAAGTAGCCCATTGAAGGATTCCCACATTGAGCAGGAATGACCCAATGTACCACTCCTGCTGTGCTCAGTAATTAGCTAGAAATAGCCTCGAGAAATGTGGCCTGGCATGAATGCCACAAGAAACCCAATGATCTGGCCATTGGAAGCTGTCAATCAGTGATGTTCCCCACAGCAGGGTCTCCTGACGGGACAAGCAGGGCACCTCCATAGCCCTCCTGCCAAGAAAAGATGTTCTTCTTTTGGGCATATTTATTTGTGTGTCACTGCAGCCCAAAGAGGGAACCACTGCCATTGAAAACCCATGCATCCCTTGAAACACGGTGCCAATCAAAGGTCTACGGAGACCAGGCAACCAACTGAGTGGAGTCCCTCGAGCTGTCTCAGGGGAGCTAGGGAATACATGCTCATCAAAAGGAGGAGTGAGGCCTCAGCTCAGTCTGAGAGTTTCGGAGAGGAAATGAAGTCTTGAATTCCAAGATCTTTTAATTTTCCAAAAGAAGTGAGAAATGTGAGGTCTTTTAGTGAGCTCTTGTGAATTTTAAATGTTGATGAGAAATTCTTTTTTTCTTTTTCATATAAAGAACAAAATAAACATGCCTAACAATCTTTGCCATTTTTCAGTGGCTTATTTGCAACAATGTAGAGTATTAAACTACAAAATAAAACAAAACCAATTGTAGGAATAAGTACAGCTGGAGACCAGTCAATGTTCATTTTCTCCTTTAACATTACCCAACTGCGACCCCAAGCAGTGTCTTCCTATGTAAAAAATCTGTATTTTTTTATTTTCTCTTACAAAATAATTTTCAGATTTCATTGTAGAATTGTTTTAAAAACTAAGTGTGTAATTTTCCTGATGGTTTACTCTTTCTGTCTTATTGTTTGAAGATCTATTTCATTTTTACTTAAAAATTATCACTTCTAATTACATCTTTGAAAAATTAGATCAACATTTCTGATTGTCCTGAAGTAGACTATTTAAATATTTTAATAGTGACTAGTGATGAGGATTTCATAGCACGTATATTCATAATAAAATGTATTGAGTAGTGATTTTCAGAGAGAAATTGTAACTGTTTTTTAATAAAGAAGAAACCCCACAAATCTGTCTTCCCAAAAATTTCAGAGCTTTCCTTAATTTATTTTTAATAAATATATTCAAACAGTGTGGTTCAAAGGAAGGATAAAAGAACCCGTGGGGATTTACCTCCATGCACAGATTTCTCTGAGCCCTAATTCAATTCCTTTGAAGAGGAACTTAATTCCAAACATACAGCCAACTTGCATCCCTAGTACAAATATTAACTAGAAAGAGGATTAACATGTTTCGATTGCCTTATCCAAAGGCATCTAAATTTTCCTCACCATTACTTGTCAGAATACAACATAACTGTATTTTTATAGATTCAATTTTCTAAAAAAATTACATTATTGCCCATTATCGTTTCTCATGAAACATGTATTTGTCTGAGTGAGAAGATAGTGGACTATACTATTAAGAAAGTATGTAAATTTCCTTATCTATAAATTTTTTAAGAATTAAATGGATATTTATTTGTACAAGTTTTTAATAAGTTTCTTTCAGAACGTAAGAGAAAAGACATTTGGAGATTAGTAATAGTTCTAGAATTTTAGAAAAATTAGTAAGAAGTAGCTGAGAAAACTGATACAAGAAGGATTTAACTGATTACATATCATGTCTTTGACAAAAATAGAATGCAAAAAAAATTACACTTCTTTCTCTTAGCCCAATATAAATTTTTACACAATATAAGTTGTCAATGTAAATAAGTATGCTAATGTAACATAATTTAGGAGAATCTGAAGTACATGGCAGGAGGAATTCTGTGTGATATGGCATACTCCGGGTGAACGACTTTGTACACATGTGAAATAAAAAGATATTCTCAATTCTTATAATGAGAAATCAGTGTGATTCTTCACCCACTGTGTTAAGTAAACTATAAATCAGGGCAAGGATCAAGGTATGAATAACCAGGAGTTCCCACCCTCCAATGTGTTAGAGCTCTTTGTAATTATTCTTTTTTTTTTT
>NW_006921589.1:2780139-2795513 GCF_000298275.1 Orycteropus afer afer
TTTTGCATAAATGCCTTTTATTATGTTGAGGAATGTCCCTTCTATTCCTATTTTGCTGAGAGTTTTGATCAGAAATGGGTGTTGGATTTTATCTCTTTGTAATTATTCTTAAAGTCACATTGGAAGAGGACTCTCAATAGAGAGATACTCTTTGAAAAGTAAAAACTGCCGCATCAAGAGGTACCACTGAAGTTATCACTGAGTGGTTGTGATGGAAACCTTGCTACTAGTCTTTGTTTCTCCAAATAGTCCATGCAGACCACACCTTAAAAGGTAAGCGGATTTGGTTATCTGTGCTGGTATGAAGGACTCATCTTGGTTAGTTGACTGCCTCACTGCAAGTTCTCTAAAAATAGATACTATTTTCCTGAACTGCTATTCAAGAAACTGGGGGCCTACCCAGGCTGGTTCTTCTGTGGATCAACTGCTTGAAGTTGAACTCATCCCTTAATCCTTATGGGCCGCCCTTCTTCCTTGGTCACATGGTGGCTTCTGCACAGGGCTGCAGTGTGGGTCTGAGGAAATTCCATATGGAAGATTAAAGCCCTGCTTAAGTGTCAGTTGAGTCCCTCTGTGGTACAAACAGTTAAGAACTCAGCTACTAACTGCAAGGTTAACAGTTCAAATCCACCCAGAGGCATACTTGGAAGCTAGGTTTGATGATATCCTTCTGAAAGATCACAACAACTGAAAACTTTATGGGGAGGAGTGCTGCTCTGAAACACACGGAGTCAGATACCATGAGTCAGAAATCAGCGCGACTGCAGTTGGTTTGTTTTGGTGAAGCATAAGTACCAATATTTAAGTATTTCCTAATTTCCTCTGAAAAAACGTTGAACAAAAAATCTTTCTCATTTGTCTATTTTCTTCAAAAAATCCAAATAACTATGGAAACTGTCTGGTCATAAGCATAAGCAGACGTATTATTTTAAATGTCTTGCTGGAATTTCATAGGGTCCCTCTAGGAGGGAACTTGTTGCGTATCTGATTCTACAATCTATTGTGATGTGTTATTGGAAATGCCGGAGTATTTTCAGATGTATTGTTGGAAAGAGGAGAGGCCGATTCACATAACTGTGGATGGATTCCCTTGGTCCAACACTAAAACTCAACCACAGCTGGTTTTTAAAAGTTGATTGTAATGTGGAATCTAAGCCTGTATCGATGAATGTTCCTTATTCTGTTAAAGTTAAAATTAATTTGTCTATCTTGCATGTAAGTGGTTTTTTCAGCCATGCATGTTCCAGCATCATGTGTTAGTTAAAACCAAACCAAAAAACCAAACTCACTTCCTTCGAGTCAATTCAACTAATAGCAACCCCTCCTTGGGTTTCCGAGGCAGTGTCTCTACGGAAGGAGATTGCCCAATCTTCCTTCCAAGGAGTGGTTGGTGGGGTTGAACCACCACCCTTCTGGTTAGCAGTCAAATGCCTTAGGCACTATGCTACCAGAGCTCCCCATGTGTTGGCTACTTGGAAAATATTAGCCCACTGAGCTAGGCACAAATTCCAAATTGTGACATTCCACTATACAGTAATGTGAAAAATCACATTTGATAATATCACCATCAGTGTCACCCAAAAAAATCTCATGATTGCAGATACAAGTTTTATAAATTTCTAATTTTATGTGAAAGCCTGAAGTTTACCATGGCAGTGCTGTATAGTGAATTACTTAATTCGGCCCTTCTGGCCATAGTTTTGTAATTGTTGTTGTTGTTGTTATGTTCCATTGAGTCTTGTAATACTCCCACCAAAAGACTACGTGGAACTATGAAATAAGGTGGTTGTGGCTCACCAAGGGATTGGATAGCTTGGTAACAAAACAAATAAAGTGTATGGCACTGTGGATGGGACCATGGAAATGAAGTATGTGGAACCTAATGAGGGGATTGGTCAGTTTTGCCAGCCTGCTAACCTTAAAAGAGAGTCATTTCTAAAGCAGAGGAGGAACCTGACTACCACCAAGAAGAATAGATAGGAGCCAGGCATGTCCTTCTGGACCCAGGGCCCCAGCGCTGGGCACCTCCTGGATGCAGGAGACCGAGAGCTGTTACACTGGAGATGCCAAGAGGCAGCAGCACAAGAACAGTGGCAGCAGAACCAGCAGACTGGCATTAGACAGTGTCATGGGCTTCCCAGGCTATGCAGCAAGACAGCTGAGCACCCTCAGGCAAGAGGCTTATTACTGGAGTGGGGTGTCTCTGGGAATATATTAGCAGAGGTAAAAGAACTCCGTGATTCTTGCCAGAGCATAGCAAAGGCCAATTGACCCAAGAGGTCCCTCAGGGGACTAAGGACCAGAGAGAGACCTGCCTGTGACATGGCTGCAAAGAGACTGGAAAACTGTATCCTGAGTCATTCCTGATACTGAATTATTACATTTCTTCCCCAATAAGCCCCCTGACTGCGAGGATGGCCTGTGAGTTCTTTGTGGCCACTGCAACAAATTATTGAATGCACTAGAGAAGTCGAGAGTGTGGTCGGGGGACAAATGATGTCAAAATTGGTATAAACATTGGTGGCAGGAGGTATGTCTAACCTCTGCTTCATAGAAATCAGCTTTGGGCTGATGGTGAGCCTCCCTTCCCCTCCTCAGATATTTCTGCTATTCCATTTTTATAGGCAGCAAGTAGTCAACTGTATTCCTTAATGAGAAAGCTCACTTTGTTAATTTCACAAAATAATCTACCAAATTATTCAAGTCTGAATGTGCATAGTGTGTCCATTAGTCTTCTTTCAAGTAAAAGCAGTGTTCAATGGAAAAGGGGTCTACTTTGATTTACAATCACATGTAAGTACTTTTCCTTGACACAATCATCATCATTTTGATATGCAGTAGAGATAATTTATGCATACTTCCCATTTTGTCACATAGAACATGAAAAAGATGTATAATCAAGAGGATAGGTTTGATTGTTTTTTCAATTGTCTTTTTTTCTGAGTGTAGAACACAGGGACCTACAAGTACTACGCCGATTTGTGCTAAGTTGCCAACACTTTTACCTAGCATTGATTGTCACCATCTACAAATATCAACATGATGAAAAAGGCAGATAATTCTTTAATAAAATTGTGAAAGTATTTTGACTTCTCAGATCTCCTGAAGAAGTCTCAGGGATTCCAGGGGTTCACAGACCACACATTGAGAACCAATGGTATCGAGGATAATTTTATTTAGTACTATAGTTATAAGAATTATCTGAGTATACTAAATGTCTGTGAAGATTGGTACATTATCTCATCCAAATTTTGGTTATTCTCCATTAAAAGGATATGTAATATTTTGATACACACCACCTAATTTAAACAGATTTTGTTTGGGTACTAGAGTGTGTAAAATCTATACTTACTATAAGCCACTTGCCATGGATTTGATCCAGATTCATACCAAACCCACCTGTGTCAGGGTAGAACTGTGCTCTGTAGCATTTTCAATGCTCATTTTTTGGAAGTAGATCACCAAGCTTTCTTCCAAGATGCCTGTTGGGTGGACTTGATCTTCCAACCTTTTGGTTAGCTGACAAGTCCATTAACATTTTGCACAACCCAGGGACTCCTACACTTAATATAATTATCATTTATCCACAAGTTAAATTCTAATTTACCCAGAGGACCATAGTGGTTTACTTAAAAATAAGAAGAGTACTTAACAGAAAACCATACCCATTAATTCAGAAGAAATGCTTGGCTATCATTCCAGAGTCAACAGGGTAAATTCTGTGTAACTAAGATTCTTAACTTAAACCTCTTACATGTGTGATTTTCCACTGCAATCTGGAGATTATTTTGTTTGTTGTAAATAGCAACATAAAAGATTTCCTTCTTCTTTTTTTTTTTTTTTTTTTTTTTTTTTTTTAAGAATCAGCTGCAATTAAATGTGTCTTCTTAAAGTTGCAAGAATATCAGTTACAGTTTAGATCAAAATTGAACCAAAGTGCCTGGGGTCCAATCCTACCACTTGCTACCTGGAAAAGTTAAGTCATCTTTCTTACCTCAGGCACCTCCACTGTAAAATGGGAATAAAAAGAGTACCTTATCATATTATTACTATAGGCTATTATTAATAACAAATAGTTCTGAAAGATGAAAGGAACTCATCTAGGTTAAGTTTTCAGAGTTGTGCATGTATTTTGCTTTTATTTGTCAGGAAAAATTATGAAAGAATTTGAAATGGGCAAACACTAGATTTCTGGGCATCCTAGTCAGTCCACAACTTTGGTTATCTCTACCTTTTTCTTCAAGCTATTTTACAACTGTAAATTGTACAAAACTAAGAGTAATTCCTCATTGGTGGCATACAAAACTAACAACTCTGGCATGGTGGAACACAGCTGATTATTCCTCTAGAGAAACTGACTAACTTTAAACCAAGTATAAATTGTTTTAGCATTCTTGACTGCCTATGTATACACATGTTCTTTGAAGTCTTGTTTGAGTGGTTATAACATCTTAGAAAGACATTTATTAATTAATAAATTAGAAAATCTTTGACAAGATCATTCATTTTATATTTGTATGAAGATAATGATTTTGGCTTTTTGAAAAGTTATCCTTTGATTATTATTACAAAGAAATCTGATAGTGATTAAATGGGACAACACACTATGAGAAGAATTAATATAATTTTGAAATACGTCAGGACCAGGGTACATAGCTTATTGATGACAGCATGGGACATCCTGGCAGAGCATCTGTGACTGCTGCTTAGGCTAACGAAATGGAGTTATCAAATCAAAGACAATCAGGTTAGACTTTCACTATTGCAAAAGGTAGGAACGCAAATGCAATATTAAAGTTGTTGGGGGTATTATTGTCAAATATTTTATTTTAGGTTTTTAGATAGAAGCTCTTTTTCCAGATTATTTACTTATGTAGAATACTTGATTTTCTGGATATAAAAAGTTATATATACAAAAATCTAAAGGTTGTTCTCTCTCCTCCTGCCCTATCACAGTAATTTAAGCTGATTTTCCAGGTGTTCTGTCCGAGGTAATAATTCTGGAGTTGGAAGCAGTGAATCATCAGTTGTCTATACCACTCTTTCTCCACAAGTAGCCTAAAAATGGACTGAACTGCCATATTGAGTTTTTGATTCATCTTCTGATGAAATCCCGTTATAGCATTTTAAACTTATTTATTTCTTGTAGAATTGAAAAGTGAATTATAAGCATGTTTAAATATATTTCCATTTAAGAGATTTTTTCCCCCTTTTAATATGACCCTATGAGGCCCTGTATTTTAATACAAAGAGCCCTGGTGGTGCAAGATTAAGCACTTGGCTGCTAAAGGGAAGGTTGGCAGTTCTAACCCACCTAGTGCCTCAGTAGGAGAAAGGCCTGAAGGTTTGCATCCATAAAGATTTCATCCTATGAGGCAGTTCTACTCTGTCACTGAGTCACTATGAGACAGAATCAACTTGACAATACACAACCAAAACTACATATTTTTTAAAAATTCATACAACAAAACCAGACAGTGAGAATGCAATAATTTGGAGTTGTTAATAATTCAGGCATTGTATCATTGTCAAAAAGAACATTTCAAGATCTATCATGAAGTACAGCGTTGACAGTGATAGAATAATATCAACACATCTACCAGAAAAACAAGTCAACACAACTATTATTGAAATTTATGCACCAAACACTAATGCCAAAGAAGAAAAAATTTAAGATTTTTACCAACTTCTGCTGTCTGAATCGATTGAGTATGTATTGATAATTACTAGTGTTTGGAATGTGAAAATTGCAAATAAGAAAGAAGCATCACTCGTTGGAAAATATGGCCTTGATGATAGCAATGATGCCAGAGATAGCATGATATAATTTTGCAAGACGAATGTCCTATTAGTTGGAAATACTTTTTTTTGACAACACAAATGGCAACTATATATGTGGATCTAGATGGATGGAACACACAGAAATCAGATCAACTACATCTGTGGAAAGAGATGTTAGAGAAGCTCAGTATCTTCAGTCAGAAGACACCACCGATTCTCATATGCAAGTTCAAGTGGAAGCTGAAGAAAATTAAAACAAGTCCAATATTATTATTATAGAGACTATCTCAAAAATAAATCTGATGCACTGACATTAATGACTGAAGACAGACAAGTTGTGGGATGATGTCAAGGACATCATACATGTATAAAGGAAAAGGTCATTAAAAAGACACAAAGGAAAAAAAAAAAAAAAGACCACAATGGATGTCAGAAGAGACTCTGAAATTTGTTCTTGAACATACAGGAGCTAACGCAAATGGAAGAAATGATTAAATAAAAGAGCTGAACAGAGATGTCAAAGCTCAGCTCACGAAGACAAAGCAAAGTACTATAATGAAATGTGCAAAGACTGGGAATTAGAAAACCAAAAGGGAATAATATGCTTGGCATTTCTCAACTGGAAAGAACAGTAAACAAACTGAAAGAAATAAATTCAAGCCTTGGGTTGCAATATTGAAAGACCCTAAGGACAAAACATTGAACAATGCAGGAAGTATCAAAAGATGATGGAAAGAATACAGAGTCATTGTACAAAAGAATTGGTTGAAATTCAATATCTCAGAAGGCAGCATAAGATCAAGAACCTACGGTACCGAAGGAAGAAGGCCAAGCTGCACTGAGGGCATTGCTGAAAGTCAGTCCTCCAGAAACTGACAGAATACCAACTGAAATGTTTCACCAAAGAGACGCAACTCTGAAAGCATTGTTGTCTGTGCCAAGAAAATTAGAAATCAGCTATTTGGCCAATCAACTGCAAGACATTGTTATTTGTGCCCACTCCAATGAAAAGTGATCTAACAAAATACAGAAATTATCATTAATATCACATGCAAGCAAACTTTGCTGAAGATAATTCAAAAATTGTTGCAGCAGGAAACTGACAGGAAACTGCCAGAAAACCAAGCTGGATTCAGAAGAAGTTGTGGAAAGAAGGATATTGTTGCTGGTGTATGATGGATTGTGGCTGAAGGCAGAGAATACCAGGAAGATATTTATCTGTGCATTATTGACTATGCTATGGCAGTTGACTGGGTAGATCATAACAAAAAATTATGGACAACATTGCAAAGAATGGGAATTCTGGAACATTTCATTATGCTCATGAGAAACCTGTACATAGACCAAGAGGCAGTCATGTAAACAGAACAAGGACATACTGTATGGTTAAAAATCAGAAAAGGTTTGCTTCAAGGTTGTCCTTTCATCATACTTATTCATTCTGTGCATTCAGCAAATGATCTGAGAAGCTAGACTACATGAATAAGAATGCAGTGTCAGGACTGAAGAAGACTCATTAGCCAGCCTGTGATAAGCAGATGACACAGCATTGCTTGATGAAAGCAATGAAGACTTTAAGCACTTACTGCTGAAGATCAAGGACTACAGTCTTCAGTATGGATTACAATCCACACAAAGAAAACAAAAATCCTCATGACTGGACCAGTAAATACCATCATGATAAAAGAAGAAAAGTTTGAAGTTATCAAGGTTTTCATTTTCCTTTGATCCCCAATCAACACCCCTGGAAACAGCAGTCAAGAAATCAAATGTGTTGCACTGAGTAAATATGCTGCAAAAAAAGATCTCTTTAACATGCTGAAAAGCAAAACTGTCACTTTGAGGACTAACGCGTGCCTGACCCAAGCCATGGTATTTTGAATCACCTCATATGCATGCATATGCATACAATAATGAACTAATACAATATTTGTCCTTCTGTGATTGACTTATTTCACTCAGCATAATATCCTCCCAGAAGACATCTGGATCAGCCGCAGGAATCCAGATGAGGAGAGGGAACCCAGGCCATGCCCCACAAGTGACAAGGCAGGAAGGCAGGAGAAAGGAGAGTATAAAGGCTAGGGGGACCAGGACAGAGAGGAGTCAGGCTTGGGGATCCAGGTAAGGAGAGGCTGGAGAGGTTTCCAACAGGTAAGGAAGACAAACTTGTCTGTCAGCTTGTCCTACTGTGGTGACGTGTTGCTGTGAGTCTTGAGGCTGTGCCACTGGTGTTTCAAATCCAGAGGGGTGCACATGGTGCACAGGTATCAGTCCGGCTTGCAGACTGAGACAGACTAGGAAGAAGGAAGAGGCCATCCACTTCTCAAAGAATTGGCCAGGGAAAACCTTATGAATAGCAGAGAAACATATGCATGCAAAAGCTGGACAATGAATAAAGAAGACCAAAGAAGAATGGATTCCTTTGCATTCTGGTATTGGTGAAGAATGGACTGCCAGAAGAATGGACAAATCTGTGCTGGAAGAAGTACAATCAGAACGCTCCTTAGAAAGGAGAGTGGCAAGACTTTGTCTCACATACTTTGGGCATGTTGTCAGGAGACCAGTCTCGGGAGAAGGACACCACACTTGGCAAAGTAAAAGGACAGAGAAAAAGAGGAAGACATTCAAAAAGATGGGTTGACAACGTGTCTGCAATAATGGACTCACATACAGGAACAATTCTGAGGATGATGCAGGGCCACACAGTGTGTTGTTCTGTTGTAAGTAGGACTGATGTGACTTGGGAGTGACTGAAGGCACCTAACAACAGCAACAATAATTTAGGCAGGGAAAGATTAAATTAGCATTTGCTTTTATGTATATATTCCTTCAGACAGTTGTTTACTGTGAAAGATGTAGTGGAAAATAATTCATAATGGTCATGTTTTTTATTTGTTAAAAAATAATAAAATATTTCAGAGACTTTAATCATCTATTTGCACATAATCCACATAATAATAGATTATTATTTACTAATTTAGATATCTACATTAGAGTTTAAGAAAGGTTGTTTTTCTAAGAATATTCTATAGTTCAAACTAGTCTTCATGATAAACAAGCAGAAATCTTAGGGTTTCCTTGCATATGTAGAATGTAAAAGCACGCCTACCCTAAAATATCTGGAAGTCACTATGATGTGTGCGAATTCATTACACATTGAATTACCCATTTTATACCAGGGACTCAGTATCTGACTTTTCTTTTCTGCCATTATTTCAATCAAAGGAGCAATTTACTTATGTCCTTCACAGACAAAAGGAAAGTAACTCTTTATATATCATCATGGCAGAAATCAGGCTGCAAAGCAAAGGTAGAGTTTTTCTGACTAAATTCTTCAGTAGCACAGAACAGATTGCTGAAATACATATGTTTAGACCCCCAGGCCAAATTTATGGCATGCAATTACCTAAGAAGAAGCAAAACTAAACTCTTTAAGAAAAGCTATGAGTCGGGGCGACTCGATGGCACATAACAACAACAACAACAACAGCCATCATAAAACTCATTATTTCCCAAATTACCAGTTAATTGCACATAGTATTTTTAAGAAGTAGTTTAAGTTGGTACATTCTAGCACAAGTGTTCTCAAATGGTCTATGATTTGACCTATGGATCGGTCAAAATTCTCTATTGATAAAATTCAGTATCTTCTACTTACTAACCATTAAAAAAAAAAAAGTGCAGAGAAGCAGACAGAAATTCAGAGAATGGCAGGAAAGAAATTCCTGTTTATAATGAAACAAGAAAGGACTTTCCAGGGAGTTATAAAACCACCCCAGACACAAAGCTTGGTTTGTATCACCCTCTTATCATACCTTATGCAAACTCACTGCCAGTTAAATGCTCTTAACCGTGTGGGAAACTCTTTCAGGAAACAGTGTTGGGGAAATAGTGACTGCTCCAGGTAGCTATGGATTTAGGGGTTCTGAGGGAAGAACTGGGAATTCAAGATAACAGAGAAAAGCCGAGCTACTTCCACAAGCTTCCTCTAAGCTTTTGTGTCACTATGGTTTTGTGTCACTGACTTGAGACATCTCTTCATTCATGTCATCTTTTTTTAAGAATGCTTTGGGCACCGGATAACTGTTTTTTTAAGTCTGATGAGCTTTAGTATCTTCTATGGGTAAACAAAATAATGCCTACTTCTCAATTTTACAGGGAAAGATAATATTATTATTTTACTACAGAATTATCATTTGGGACCATGAGGGAAAAAAGAATTGTCTGTTATACTGTAAATTAAATATCTTTTTAAGACTAGGAACCAGGTAACTTATTATCAAATGTTTTAAATTTTTCATTTTCAGTGCTGCATGATTATTATTTGCAGTATTAACCTTGTACTATATTTACAACTTAAAACAGTCTCCAAAGCTTTCTGTGCCCTAAATTCCCCTTGGGCTTGTGACAAGAATGAAATATCTTGGTTAAATTCCAAATACTCAAAGTTAGCCTGTAATAGAATATTATAACTTAAAATACACTTCTTAATAAAGGAGCTCTTACTCTTCAATAAGGTTTATATCTTAATATCTAGCTTCTTTATATTTCTATCCAAAACATACTGATGTTCAGCACAAGAAATAAAATATCATTAACAAAGTTTTAATTAATTCTATAAATCCATATCACTTCTTTTTACCCCAATTTCTAAACTGTAATAGGAAATGCAAGTAGTCATAAGCAATTTTTAACTGTGATTTTTAAGACTTGTGTGTTATCTTCTGACCTTCCAGAGGTCATGCTATAGAGTAAAAACTTGGTTCTGCCCCAGCCAAATGCTTTATTCATGACTTTGAAAATGTCAAGTTCAAAAGGGGGTTGATTCAACTCAATTCAATTTGTTCGAGTGGGCACAAAAGAAGATGCTCTTTTATTCAAATGACAAGGACATGTGATGTAGAAAAAAACTGGAGTATTTTCTTCTTCAAGAAGGGCACACACCTTGCTGTATGAAATCTACTTTGAAAATGTCCTTGTTGATCATCTTATTAAGTTTGATCTAAATAGCAGTCCAAAAGTCAGGTAATTAATGAGTTTTTGTCCATAAAGGGAAAACAAGACACATTTCATTATCAACAGCCAATGAATATACGGTGTCACCTTATGGGATTTGATCTTCTGAAAACCTAGGGCAGGGTTGGGGGATGCCACTTCTCAAGGCCCATGAATTGAAAGAAAAGGAAAATTGACAGAATGCCAATACATATGTGTTGTTGTTGTTATGTGCAGTGGAGTGGGACCCGACTCATAGCGACCCCTCCCTGGGTTTCTGAGGCAGTATCACTGTGGAAGTAGATTGCCCCATCTTCCTTCCGAGGAATGGCTGGTGGGTTTGAACCGCCAGCCTTCTGGTTAGCAGTCAAGTGCCTTAGGCACTACGCTACCAGAGCTCCTGCCAATACATATATCCAGTATCAAAGGCCAGTGGAATCCTATCACTAGCATCTTTGGGGACCAAATAATGGAGACATTAAATACTGCTATGTAAGAATTTCTGGAAGAAGAGGACTTATACCAAGCTCATTTTGCCAAAGGTGAAAAACACTCTTACAGTCCTGTGTTTAGCTCACAGATAAGATGTTTGTTTCGGTGGTTAGTCATGTGCTTAGAAAATATAACAAGTCAAAGGAGGGGGGTGCTTGAAAACCCAAATTACAATAAAGGTTAAGTTAGGGAGTTTGGTAGGGTATAAATCTACCAGAGTAAGAAATTTGGGGGGATGTGACATTTAGAACAGATGCAGATCTCCAAGGGAAACATAACTGCTGCCTGACAGCTCCCTCCCACCTTAGCACAGTACCACCTCCCTTATCAGTGTCTAAGAAGCCCTGCCGGTGCACTGGTTAAGCACACAACTACTAACTGAAAACTTGTTGGTCAGAGCCCACCAGCCACTCCATAGGAGAAAGATGAGGCAACCTGCTTCCATAAAGATTACCGCCTTGGAAAGTCTATGGGGCAGTTCTACTCTGTGCTATAGGGTCCCTCTGAGTTGGAATGATCTCCATAGCAGTGGATTTAGTTCAGTTTGGTTTGGCTGATTAGTCTCTGGAAGGGCCTGGTGATCTACTTATGAAAATCAGTCAGTGAAAACCCTAGGAGGTGCAGCACTCAAAACCCCGACAAGTCCACAGGACGGTGCAAGACCGGCAGCATTTTGTTCCCTTGCGCACAGGCCCATCTGAGTCGGGGGTCACCTTCACAGGAGCTGTGAACAATAACCAGCCCCTAAAATGTCAACACATGGCCTTTCGGCTCCATTGGCTGCAGGTAGACTTCTCACCTTTTGCTGCACATCAGTATCAACTGGGGTGCTTTTATAAATTATGTAAGTCTGGGCCCCTCATAAATCAATTAAATCTGGGTGTTTTAGGCGGGCCTCAAAAACTACATGTTTTAATGTCCCCATAGGTGATTCTAATGTGCACCCAGTGTTGCAATTTGGGGGAAAATAGAGGATTTGCAAGAGGGAAAGATAAATTTAGGGTGTCCAACAATTCAGGAAATACTAACGTAAATGCATTCTCCCTCAGGACTCCCCTGTGTCAGGGAAGTTCAGTCCTGAGTTCTGGATATCACATCTCTGTGTCATTTACTGATCAGAGGAGAACCACACTTGTACAGAGCAGAACTACAGCTGTACTATGCTGTCTTCTTTTCTGCTGATCTTATCCGAGGTGTCAGAGACAGGAAAAAACAACGCTCTGAAGGAAGATGGGGCAATCTACTTCCGTAGTGATATGGCCTTGGAAAACCAAGGAGGGGTCGCTATGAGTTGGGTCTGACTGGACGGCACATAACAACAACAACAACTCATGATCCTAGCAATAGTTTTCTAATCCCAACCCTCTGAAGTAACAAGCTGCAGGGGTATTTTTGACCAAAACCTGACCCTAAATCAACCTGCCCTAGTGGATTATTGGAGCTACAGAATCTACTACACTGACATTTATGAGATTTGATTCACTGGAATCTTACCTCTTGTGTTGCTGAAATAAGAAGCTGGGGTCTGAGGTAGGTATGGGGAGCAGGAAGTCTGCTCTGTTGGCTTGTGCAAGCATAGGATCCTACGTGGTGGAAAACTGCTGGTATAGCTTCAGGTGAAAATCCATCCCTGTGTAAAATGGCTAACAATAACAAACTAAGGGAGACCAAAACTCGAATGGATAAACAAAATGTGGGATATACATACAATGGAATATTACATAGCCATAAAGAAAATGAAGCTCTGATGCATGTCACATCAGTGAACCTTGAAAATATTATACTGAGTGAGATGAGTCAGCTGCAAAGGGACAGATAGTGTATGATCCCATTTATATAAAATATTGACTGCCAGGAATACGAACAAATCTGTCTGGGAAAAAGTACAGCCAGAATGCTCTGTAGAAACAAATATAGTGAGACTTTGTCTTCCATACTTTGCACATGTCACAAGGAGGGACACGTCGCTGGAAAAGGACATGATGCCTGATAAAGTACAGGGCCAATGAAAAAGAAGACAACTCTCAACAAGATGCAATGGGCTCAAGCATAGCAATGGTTGTGAGGATGGTGTGGGACAGGGCCGTGTTTTGTTCCGTTGTACACAGTGTCATTATGAGTCAGAGCCAACTCATCACCTAACAACAACAATACACAAATACACAGAAACCAGAGACTATTAATGGTTAACAAGGGTGGGACCGAGAGAGAAAGAGAGGTTTTGTTTGTTTCCTGGAGGGGGGTGGCATTGGGGGGGGGTTGGCATTGAGTTTATGTTACTGGTAGAATATTTGAACAAGGATAGCAGTAATGATGGAACAACATGAAAAATGTAAACTTTTCATTGAATTGTCAATGTGGAAGTTGTACTGGAGAATGCTTTGGTGTGGGTGTTTTCACCACAAATACATACATACATACACACATACATACAAACAGGGGGCACTCAGGAGGCCAAGGAACACTCCTGCTTCTGTCAATGCTATGTCTCAAGTGATGAAGAACAGTCAGTAGACCACTGCTGTCAAAGCGGCTTCTATCTATTTTAATAGATAGAAGGACTCAGATCTTTTGGGGCTTAATAGAATGTGTTCCAGATTTTTCTCTTTACCTTAAGGGTGGCTGACAGCCATTAAAGCATTTTTAGCAGAAGTAAAACCATTACTTTCTCACCAGTAACCCTCTTGCTACAGTGCTGAGAGGGATTTG
Source organism: Orycteropus afer afer (assembly GCF_000298275.1). Lineage (NCBI taxonomy): Eukaryota > Metazoa > Chordata > Mammalia > Tubulidentata > Orycteropodidae > Orycteropus > Orycteropus afer. The sequence continues at coordinate 2,794,120 of NW_006921589.1, forward strand.
AAGAAAAAAATCAAGGAACCTAAAAAGCCAGTTAAGAAGCTATAGCAGAAATCCAGGCAAGAATCTGATGGAATTTGAACTGGGGCACAGCCAGATTAAATGGAAACAAGTCATAACAGCCACAGTATTTTAGAAGACAAAACCAATGAGACTTGACTGGACGAACAAATGTCAATAAGCATCACCCTCACCCCCTGAGACTGAAATAAAGTAGACTCAAATCACCTGTGGAAGGTCAGTGCTCCTTCTCTCCCCTGCCCCACAAGGGTCTGCCAATCCCTGGAGACTTAAGCTGCCACACTTACCTCTCATATTCTGTTCCCCTCACCTCTGAACTCCTGTCCCATACTTGTCAATTCCCATAGTTTTTCCTCAGTCCTCAACCTTGAATATTCCCACATAAGAAACAGAGTCCTGTTTCCTCGTTTTCCAAAGAGCAAACCCTCATGCCATATGTATTCCTGAGTACTAGAGACTAAGGGAGTATGAGGAGGACAGATAATGAATCTAGGCAACAGACCTATGAATTTCAAATTGAAATATTAACACAAACACACTCTTTTGAAAGGCCGGCAGGACGAGGAATTTCTTATACCCAGTGTTTCTTTCCGTACCTTCTAACATGTTATTTGTCCCTTCCTGCATCTTTTCCCTCCACCTTCCACATTGTGTGATTTCACCTGGAAGTTCTATTTGCTCTTTCGTTATCTGCCTCAATATATTCAAGTTATCACTAGAGATCCTCATCTTTAAAAATGAATATGCCATAGAAGGTGTTCTTTGAAATAACCATCCTCATTCTCTGAGCAAAATTTTGTGCTCAACTCTCAAATCATATTTTTCCCCACTACGTTAAAAATGGGGGAATTAAGGATGGAAACCAGGTTCTAACATGCAGTTTTGTGGCTGTGTTGTGCCAGCAGACAAATGGTGACATCTGCTTCCCAGATATGGGGGGAATCTACTAGCCTCCATCTCTGAAACATTCCTGTATTCTTGGAAAATATAGAAACCTTATGAACAGCAGTGAAACGCTGTCTGATATATTACTGAGAAAATTATGAATAGCAATGAAGCATGATCTGATGTAGTGCCAGAAGATGAGCCCTCATGTTGGAATGCACTCAAAATATGATTGGAGTAGAGGTGCTTCCTCAAAGTAAAACTGACCTTAATGATGTGGATGGAATAAAGCTTTCAAGACCTTCCTTACTGATGGAGCATGACTCAAAATCAGAAGAAACACCTGTAGTCATTAATAATCAGAATATGGAATGTACAAAGTAGGAATCTAGGAAAATTGGAATTTGACAAAAGTGAAATGGAAGACATAAAGATCAATATCTTAGGCATTAGCAAGCTGAAAGGGACTGGTATTGGCCCCTTTGAATCTG
>NW_006921589.1:2811669-2850858 GCF_000298275.1 Orycteropus afer afer
CTAGTGATTGGAATGCATAAGTTGGACACAAAGAAGCAGTATCAGTAATTAAGAGATATGGGCTTGGTGATAGAAATGATGCCAGAGACAGCAAAACAGAATTTTGAAGACCAATGACATATTCACTGCAAATACCTTTTTTCAACAAAATAAATGGTTGACTATACACATGGACCTCACCAAATTGAATACAGAGAAATCAAAGTGACTGCATCTGTGCAAGGAGGCAATGGAGAAGCTCAAATTCATCAGTCAGAACAAGGCCAGGGGCAGACTGTGAAACAGACCATTAATTGCTCATATGCAAGTTCAAGCTGAAGCTAAAGAAAATTAAAACAAGTCCAAGAAACATAAAATATGACTTTGATTATATCACACCTGAATTCAGAGACCATCTAAAGAACAAATCTGATACACTGAACATCAATGACCAAAGACTAGACCAGTTGTGTGATGACATCAAGAATATCATACATGAAGAAAGCAAAAGGTTATTAAAAAAGAAGAAAAGGCCAAAATGAGTGTCCAACGAGACTAAAACTGAAACTTGCTGGAGAATAGAGAGTAGCTAAAGCAAATGGAAGAAATGATGAAATAAAAGAGCTGAAAAAAAGATTTAAAAGGATGTCTTGAGAAGACAAAGTAAAGTATTATAATGAAATATGTAAAGACCTGGAATTAGAAAAACAAAATGGAAGAACAGGCTCAGCATATCTCAAGCTGAAAGAACTGAAAGAAAACTTCAACCCCCAAGTGGCAATTTTGAAGGATTCTATATAGCCAATATACTGAATGATACAGGAAGCAACAAAAGAAGATATAAGGAATATACAGAGTAACTGTATCAAAAGAATTGGTCGATATTCAAATATTTCCAGAGGTAGCAAATGATTAAGAACTGATGGTACTGAAGAAAGAAGTTCAAGCTGCACTGAAGGAATTGGGAAAAAGAAGGCTCCAGGAGTTGATGAGATGTTTTAACAAACTGATGCAGCATAAGAGGTACTTAATAGTTTTTGCCAAGAAATTTGGAAGACAGCTACCTAGCCAGTCAACTGGAAGAGATCCATATTTGTGCCCATTCTGAAGAAAGGTGATCTAAAAGAATGCAGAAATTATCAGACAATACCATTAATATTATACGCAAGTAAAATTTTGCTGAAGATAATTCAAAAATGATTGCAGCACTACCTCAATAGAGAACTACCAGAAATACAAGCTTGATTCAGAAGAAAGTGTGGAATGAAAGGTATCATTGCTGATGTCAGATGGATCTTGGTTGAAAGCAAAGAGTACCAGAAAGATGTCTACCTGTGTTTTATTGACAATGCAAAGCACTTGACTCTGTGGATCAATACTAATTATGCACAACATTGTAAAGAAAAGGAATCCCAGGACACTTAATTATGCTCATGAGGAATCTGTACATAGAACAAGAGGCAGTTATTCAAACCAAACAAAGGATACTGAATTGTTTAAAATCAGGAAATGATATGTGTCAGAGTTGTATCCTTTCACCATAATTATTTAATCTGTACGCTGAGCAAGTAATCTGAGAAGCTGAACTATATGACTAAGTATGCGGCATCAGACTGGAAGAAGACTCGTTAACAACATGGAGTATCAGGGAGACAGCTAAGGGGGCAGAAGTCCACAGAGGGATGGACACTGGGAAGAAGTAACTATGGGGAGGAGGTGGGAGGGGAGCTGTTGCATTGTGGTAAACTGTGGTCAATGTCATGAGACAATGTATATGTAAACTGCTGTATGGAAAGTGAATTTGCTCTGTAAATCTTCATCCAAATCACAATAAAAAAAATAATAAAAAACATGGAATATGTTGATGACACAACCTTGTTGCTGAAAGTGAAGAAGACTGGAAGCACTTACTGATGAAGATCAAAGACTAGAGCCTTCAGAATGGATGACACCTCAACACAAAGGAAAAAAAAATCCTCACAACTAGACCACTACACAACATCATGACAGATAGAGAAAATACTGAAGTTGTCAGGGATTTCATTTTACTTGGATCCACAATCAACACCCATGGAAGCAGCAGTCAAGAAATCAGGCAATGTATTGTACTGGACAAACCTCCTGCAAACGACCTCTTTAAAGTGTTAAAAAGCAAAGATGTCACATTGAAGACTAAAGTGTGCCTGATTCAAACCATGGATTTTCAATAGCCTCATATCCATGTCTACCACTTGTCTGTCGGTTTGTCACTGTGTGGTGGCATGTGGGTTTCTGTGAGACTGGAGGCTATGACAAGGGTGTTTCCAATACCAGCAGGTCACCCACGGTGGACAGGTTTCAGTGCAGCTTCCAGACTAAGACAGACTTGGAAGATAGAAAGGGCCATCCACTTCTCAAAGAATTGGCCAGTGAAAACCTTACAAATAGCAGTGAAACACTATCTGCTATATTACTGGAAATGTTTATGAATAGGCCTGAAACACTGTCCAATATAGTGCCAGAAGATGAGCCCCTCGGGTTGGAAGACTCAAAATACAACTAGGGAAGAGCTGCTTTCTCAGAGTAGAGTTGACCTTAATGATGTAAATAGAATAAAGTTTTCAGGATCTCCATTTGCTGATGTGGCAAGACTCAAAATGAGAAGAAAGAGCTACAAACATCCATTAGTAATTAGAACATGGAATGTACTAAGCATGAATCTAGGAAAATTGGAAGGTGGTGTCAAAAGTGAAATGCGGCACATAAAGATTGATGTTCTAGGCATTAGTGAGCTAAAATGGCCTGGTTTTGGTCATTTTGAATCAGACAACCATATGATCTACTATACCGGGAATGAAAAATTGAAGAGGAATGGCATGGCGTTTATCGTCACAAAGAATGTTTCAAGATCTATCCTCAAGTACAATGCTTTCAGTGATAGGATAATATTCATAAGCATACAAGGAAGACCAGTTAATACTACTACTATTCAAATTTACACACCAACCATGAAAGACAAAGATGAGGAAATTGAAGATTTTGACCAACCTTTGCAGTCTGAAATTAGCAAACATGCAATCAAGATGTGTTGACTATTACTGGTGACTGGAATGCAAAAGTTGGAAATAAAGAAGAATCACCAGTAGTTGGAAAAATATGACCTTGGTGATAGAAATGATGCTGGAGATCACATGGTAGAATTTTGTAAGACCAATAACTTATTCATTGCAAATTCCTTTTTACAGCAACATAAACAATGACTGCACACATGGACTTCACCAATTGGAGTACACAGGAATCAGATCGACTACATCTACAGCAAGAGGCAATCAAAAAGCTCAGTGTCTTTAGCCAAAACAAGACCAGGAGCTGACTGTAGAACAGACCATCAATTGCACATAAGCAAGTTCAAGCTGAAGTCCACACGGGTCAAAATACGACCTTGATTATACTCCTCCTGAATTTGGAGACCATCTAAAGAATAGATTTGATGCACTGAACACCAATTACCAAAAACAGGAGGAATTGTGGGATAACATCAAGAACATCATCCATGAAGAAAGCAAGAGGTCACTAAAAAGACAGGAAAGGAAGAAAAGACTAAAATGGATGTCAGAAGAGACTCTGAAACTTGCCCATGAATGGAGAGTAGGTAAAGCAAATGGAAGAAATGACAAGATACAAAAGGTGAACAGAAGATTTCAAAGAGCAATTCAGGAAGACAAAGTCAATAATTATAATGAAATGTGCAAAGACCTGGAGTTAGAAAATCAAAAGAGGAGAACACACTTGGCATTTTCAACCTCAAAGAACTGAAGAAAAAATTCAATCCTCAAGTTGCAATATTGAAAGATCCTACGGGCAAAATATTGAATAATGCAGGAAACATTGAAACAAGATGGAAAGAATACACAGAATCCTTTTACAAAAAAAAAAAAAAAAAAATTGGTCGATGTTTATCCATTTCTGGAGGGTGCATATGACCCAGTATTAAAAGAAGTCAAAGCTTCACTGAAGGATTTGGTGGAAAACAAGACTCCAGGAATTGACAGAAAACCCATTTTAGATGTTTCAACAAACAGATGCTACACTGGAGGCACTCACTCGTCTATGTCAAGAGATTTGGAAGATAGCTACCTGGCCAATTGACTGGAAGAGATCCATATTTGTACCCATTCCAAAGAAAGATGATCCTACAGAATGTGGAATTATCGAACAGTCTCACTAACATCACACTCAAGTAAAATCTTGCTGAAGATAATTCAAAAATGTTTCTAGCAGTATATTAAGAGAGAATTTCCAGAAATGCAAGCTGGATTCAGAAGAGTACATGGAACAAGGGATATCACTGCTGATTCAGATGGATCTTGGCTGAGAGCAAAGAACGCTAGAAAGATTCTTGTATTTTATTGACTATGCAAAGATTACTTGTGTTTTATTGACTATGCAAATAAATTTGATTGTGTGGATCATAATAAATTGTGGATAACATTGGGAAGAATGAGAATTCCAGAACACTTAATTGTGCTCATGAGGAACCTGTACATAAACCAGGAGACTGTCGTTCAAACAAAACAAGGAGATATTGCATGGTTTAAAATTAGGAAAGGAGTGTGTCAGAGTTGTATCTTTCACCATACTTATTCAATCTCTATGCTGAGCAAATAATCTGAGAAGCTGGACTACATGAAGAAGAAAATGGCATCAGGATTGGAGGAAGACTCGTTAACAACCTGAGATATGCAGATCACACAACTTTGCTGAAAGTGAAGATGACTTGAAACACTTGCTGATGAAGATTGAAGACTACAGCCTGCTGTATGGATTACACCTCAACATAAAGAAAATGAAAATCTTCACAAGTGCCCACTAAGCAGGATCACAATAAATGGAGAAAAGATTAAAGTTGTCAAAGATTTCATATAACTTGGTTCCACAATCAACACCAATGGAAGAAGCAGTCAAGAAGTCAGATGATGTATTGCACTTGGCAAATCTGCTGCAAAAAGCCTCTTTCAAGAGCTCAAGAGCAAAGATGTCTCTTTGAAGACTAAGGTGTGCCTCATCCAAGCCCTGGGGTTTTCAGTCGCTTCATATCCATGTGACAGCTGGACAATGAATAAGGAAGACTGAAGAAGACTTTATGCTTTTGAGTTGTGGTATTCTCGAAGAATGCTTAAAGTGCGATGGACTGCTAAAAGAACTAACATATCTGCCCTGGAGGAAGTGCAGCTGGAATGTTCCTTGGAAGCGAGAATGGCCAGAATTCATCTCACCTTCTTTGGTCATGCTGTAGAAGAGACCATTCCCTGGAGAAGGGTATCATGATGGGTAAAGTGCAAAAAAGAGGAAGGCCCTCAACGAGATAGATTGACATAGTGTCTGTAATGGGCTCAGGTATAGCAAGGAGTGTGAGGCTGACACAGGACTGAACAGTGTTTCATTCTGTTGTACAAAGGGCCACTATGAGTCAGAGCCAACTTGAAGCACCTAACAACAACAACATATCCATGTGATCAATAAGTAAGGAAGATCAAAGAAGAATTGCTGCATTTGAATTGTGATGTTGGGAAAGAATCCTGAATCTTGGAAGAAGTACAGCCGAATGCTCCTTAGAAGTGAGAATGACCAGACTTCATGTACTACAGACTCACGTACTGCGGTCATGTGATCATAAGGGACTAGTCTCTGGAGAAGAATATCATGCAAGGTAAAGTGAGGGCCAGCGAAAAAGAGGTAGATTCTCAACAAGATGGATTGACACAGTGGCTGCAATAATGGGTTCAAGCACAGCAAATATTTTGAGGATGGCACAGGACCAGGTTTTGTTTCATTCGTTCGTACATATGGTCGTTATTAGCTGGAACTGACTCCATGGCACCTAACGACAACACAGAAACCTACAGCCGTGGCACTTCAAGTGCTCAAGTTTTGAGTTCCCTTGTGCTTCCTTGGCATCATTCCTGTGTGTTTCCCTTTTAACCTTGGCTTTGTAGCATCCTGGTATGGGAATCCCTAGTTTATAGCAGGAAACTCTCCAAGCAAAGTTCACAGCCAATAGGTCGTTGGTTATAAACTTCCCACACAAACTTTCCCCTATATGCCTATTCCTCACTTAAAGACTATCTTGTTATCCAACATTTCACATTTATGACAACAGTAAAAAATCTACTATAAAGCTATTTTGCTCATTAACGAGATGGCAGGCATGGAGCAAAAGGAATGCAAAGCCCTTCCCTCGGAGAGGGTCTCCAGGCAGCCTCCAGGAAGCCGGACCACACTGTGCTGTGCCCTCTTCCCCTCCTGGCAGAAGGCTGGGATTTGGTGTGGGGGATGAGGCAGTATCCAGCTGCCACACAGTGCTGGCGTTCTCCATGGCCATGGCTTCTGGACACACGTACAGGCAGCATCGAGCCATTGGTCCACCTATTCTTGGTTCCCAGCACCTATGCAGCCTGAGGCTCTGCAACTCAAAACTGCTATGGGGTGGGGAAGGACCAAAGAAAGAGGCACCTGGAGAGGGTATTTGGAAAAAATTCATGTTTAATGACATCCAGAGTGAGTTCAACTGGGCCGGAAGCCTCCACCTTGGTGGGGCCTGGTGCATGGCCAGGCTCCCAGAGCTCTTGCAGGAAACCCTGAGCCTTGGTGACTAGCTTTGCCTGGAGGGCAGAGCCGGCTCCTGGATGAAGAACACTTGGCTCTCCAGGATGGCAGTGGAACCCTGGAGCAGCTCTGCGAGAGAAGCAGTAAGCCAGTGTAAGAGGAGGGTGAAATGGTTCCTCATGGGCCCTCACACAGCCTGTCTTTACCCAGCTTCGCTCCTTCAGCCTCCTTCTTCAGAGAGGAATCAACCATAAGTGGACTCACGACAGTGATGAGCACATTAGTAAATATTAACTGTTCTTATTTCCATGATCATATTCTCTAAACTTAAAAGAATAGGACAAATGGATGGTCTGAAAACAAAAATGAAAACATCTCCATTATTGCATAATGCCAATTTTCACATTATAACCTGGTCTTTAGAACCTAGCTATGTTGACAGGTGAGGAGCAGTGTCCTCAGAATTTGATTTTTTTCTGGGACTTGCATAAATCATTACTTATTAAATGGCTGCAGGAATATTCCTTTTGACCATATTTGTTTCCTGCAGCAGATGGATCTGTATCTATTTCTATTTCTTTCTCATATTCCAGTGTTCCTTTTAAGCAGAGCTTAGCTGAGATTTTTAAAGTTCAACTTGCTTCTTCAATAAGATCTCAATACTCTTCCACATTTGTAAAGCTAAATACTTGGTTGGTCAGAATGTTATCATCTTTCTTTTCCCCATTATTCCTGTTTACTCTAAAACAAAATTGACCTTTTTGTTTTGTTTTGTTTTGTTTTTGTAATTCAGCTAATATCACTACCTGTGTTCTTGATGTTTCCTTTCTAAAACCTAAGCAATAGTTCTCTCTTTGCACATGAGGCAATCGATTCTAATTGCTACAACAGACCAGCCTTGAGATCTCACCACGAAAGTTCACTGATCGCTCACATCAAAGCCAGAGGTTGGGTGAGTGGCCACTGTAAATCTTGGAGAAGAGAAGGCTCAAAGATGGCACATGATGGTTTTAAGGATCAGATCTGGAACTAGCATACTATTCTTCCCTGTATTGTGTTGGTTAGAAATTAGTCACATCATCTCAATCTAACTTCAGGGGAGTATGGGATAGATGAATGGATGAGTTCCTTCATGGATAAACAGGATGCATGATCGCACTGATAATCTCACTGAATCTCATTGATGACTACTGCCATCAAGTCTGTGAATTCCAACTCACAGCAAAAACAGAACAAAATGTTACCCAGACCTGTGCCATCTTCTGTGACTGTGAGGATGACTGAATCCATTGTTCCATCTGTATTTTCTATCCTTCTCGTTCTCACAAATGATTTTGCTCTATCTCAGATCAGCTATGACTGAGCTAGTCTAAATTGCAACGTGGCTAGTCTAAAATGTGCTGTGAGTATAAAAGACACATTGAATATCAAAACACTAGTAAAAAAGTGTAAAATATCTCAATTTGTTTTATACTGAGTACATGTGGCAATGATAATATTTTAGATACAGTTGGTTACAGAAAAATATGTTACTAAAATCAATGTCATCTATTACTGTTTTTAATTTAATGTGGCTACTAGAAAACTGAAGAGGACAGAGATGGGTCACATTACATTTCTATTGGACAGTGCTGCTCTGGAGCTCTGGTGTCTTTTTAAAGTTATTTTTAATCCTTGACCTTGCAGTAATTTCTTTGAGGTTTTCTTCCACCTTTAAACCCAAAAGAATGACATACCTTCTTATAATAAAAATCCCTATTATTGTTTATTTAAGGAGCTCTGGTAGCCACTCCTCAGAAGGAAGATGGGGCAATCTACTTTCGTAGTGATACTGCCTCAGAAACCCAAGGAGGGGTCACTATGAGTCAGGTCAGACTCGACGGCACATAACAATAACAACAACTGGTAGCATAGTGCGACTGCTAACCAGAAGGCTGGCGGTTCAAACCCACCAGCCACTTCTTGGAAAGAAGATGGGGCAATCTACTTCTGTAGTGATACTGCCTCAGAAACCCAAGGAAGGGTTGCTATGAGTCGGGTCCGACTCGACAGCACATAACAACAACATTATTGTTTATTTATTCATCAATAGTATTTTCTGCTCATTATAAGTAAGCTGACTCCCTGCATCTCTGAAATCCATAACCAGGATCAGGGTTTACCCAATACACATACCAGTGCCAACTGAAGAGCACGTTGTAGGACTAATTTGGGGAGTTATAACAGACCAGCTATCTGAATCTCTAGAAGCTGCTAGATTCAACACAGTTGAAAGCAGTAAAAAAGGCAACCTGAGGCAGTTGATCCAATGTCACCTATGCCAATATTGTACTCAGTTAACATGGCATATGCTGAGTGGTGTCTACCTTTGAAGCCTGAGACACTTCCCATTGCTCTTATTTGCAGTCCAAGATAAGGCTGTATTGCCTTCAAAACTGGATCCTCTTTCAGGTTATTACTTGTCTGTCTGGAAGAAGGAGCAGGATCTACATGAGTGGAGGTGGTTGGCTAACTCTTGCTCCCTCTATTTAGTACTTGTGTCTCACTGCTAGTTCCCTTGGTAAATGCATTGGCCCTGCTGCAACTGCAGCAAATATTAGAAACCAGGGTAATGTTTTGATGGACTCAAACATGATTGTGTCCAAAGCAACCAGAAATAGCCAATTCCTGCCCAAAATTATAGCTAGGATCCTAAAGCTTCCTGAAGGAGATAGGCATACAGAAATAATACAAAGGAGTAAAAAGAAACATTTTAATTTCTTTTTATTTGAATGCTTATATCCCAGTGGAGAATTCTGGTAAATTATGTTGCAATTGGCTGGCTGAAGCCAGAAGTCTAAGAAGTGTCCTTCTCTGTGTACCTAAATCAAAACTCAAATCTTATAACTTAATAAAAATTGGAATATTTAATATTAAAATAGAAATTTAAAATATCTATTCCCACCTAAAGAGCCCTGGTGACACAGTGGTTAAGCTGCTAACCTAAATGTCAATGCCTCAAACCCATCAGCCACTCTAGGCTAAAAATGTGGCAATCTGCTTCCACAAAGATTTACAGCCTTGGAAACTCAATGAGGGCAGATCTACTCTCGCCTATGGAGCTGCTATGCATAATCGACTTGATGTCAGTGGGTTTGGTTTTTTTTCTTTTCTTTGGTTATTTCCTCCTAAACACAGACATGAATTTCATATCTCCACATTCTTGCCAGCCACATGGAAGGGCCTGCTGTAAGAAAGAAAACCAAGGATGAGGTTACTACTACAGAAGCTTCAAAGTCAGAAAAAACTAGAACCAAGAAGACCATAGGGCTGAAGTCCAAATGCACAATGGTCCTGCCCACTAAGACAACATGCTGCGTGCAAGTACTGTCCTGGAAACTGACAAGTCAACAGCATCATCTTTCTGGAAGGAAGAGGGACTGGGAAGAATGAAGGCAGAAAGAAGAGCAGGACAGTCCCGAAGTCATTTTCCTGGAAGTAATAGCCAACTATGGGCCAAAACTCCACAGGGAATTAAGTTCAAGTCAATTCCTGTTCCTTTTATTTTCTGTAATAAAAAAGGAAAATGAATATAAACTAATAAGTTATTTCTGCTGCTGAATCTAATAAGAACAATTTTTGTTGAAATTAATGTGCATCTTGTTCTTGTTTTATTTTGGATGTGGAAGTTGAGGTTATTATGACATGTTTCCCTCATGTACACTAAGAATTTCCACATTCTTTACTTTCTTCACACTGTTCCTGGCCCCTAGAATGTCGAACTGGTGTCTACAATCCTGGTAGCCCAACACAAGTTCTTCTCATCTAAACTCATTACCGTAGAGTCACCTCCAACTCCCAGCAATGCTACAGGACAGAACAGAACTGCCCCATAGGGTTTCCAAGGCTGTATATCTTAAGGAGCAGACTAACTCATTTGTCTCCCGCAGAGGACTGGTGGGTTCAAAGTGCCCACCTTTCTGTTAGCAGCTGAGTGCTTAACCATTGTGCCACCATGGTTCCTACTTCTCCTTCAGGCCCAGATATTTCACCATTAGGAAGTCGGTTTTTTTCCTTTTTATACTAGGATTATATCTGTGCTTCTTTAATGACACACTTTCCTGCCACATTGCACCAATCAAAGAAAGTAACAAGGATAGTATAGTTTCAAGTGTAAGGAAAATTGATGCCACTTCTTGATGGGAAAAATCACTTGTAACGTTATGTCCAGATAATTCTCTACATACAGCAAAGAGTTTGGATTACAGTAAATTCTGGGGTTATGAATGTCTAATTTCTGAACAACTCATACTAGTCCTTTAATGTTATATAAATTGCCCTCACTTTGAAATGACTGAACCAACTCCTAACACATACCAAATCAATGTCATGACCTAACTTAAGTTTTGAAACAAAAACGGATGAGGGAAGGGAAGTATCTTAATTACATATTCTTATTCCAATCTTCTCACTAAACCCAGAGAAATTCAGTCAAAACAGGCAGCAATCTATGAGAACCCCAAGGGTATGGCAGAAGGAAAGAGTCTCACTGTAATTGGTCCGAAATCTCCCAATTGAAAAGGGTCCCACTCCTACTGCCTGGTTATTTTAATTACCAGCTTGCTCAATTTTATTCCATAATTATGGATTACACCCATAACCAAGCCTTCCAACCAGGGCATTCTGGTTCGATTCCTGCTGAGAATTCTCATTTCCACCCCAGATATACAGAATCAGAATCTACACTTTAACAAGATCCCCTGGGGACTCAACATATCTGGGGTAGAAATGCAAATTCTCAGCAGGGCGTGCAAACAGAATGAGCGAGTCTGAAGCCCTGTCCATAATCCTGAATCCTGTCTAGTTACCTCACAAATCTGCCCATTTAATAACTAAGTGAACAACTCTGTTATGAAACAGTAGCTGTTTGACTCAGGCCTATATATAATAACTCTAATTTTTAAAAAGCCATCAAATCACGTCCTACTGTCCAGCTGCAGTCGAATAGATTCCAACTCTTAGTGACACGCTGTGTGTCAGAGTAGACTGTGATCCAACGTGTTTTCAGCAGCAGATTACTCAGTAGATTGATTCCCAGACCTTTCTTCCCAGGCTCCTCTGCATGGATTTGAACTGCCCACCTCTGAGTTAGTAGCTGAGTGAATTAACTGTTTCTACCACCTAGGACTCCTGTCCTGCTGACAACAAGTCATTAAAAAATAAAATGATGTTAAAAATGTACTAAGCTCTTAAATTACTAGCTTTGTTTATCCTAACATTAAAATAGCAGGCATATTAGAAGCCAAATATTAATGGTCATTCTTACAAAAACACCCATAAATGTAAAAATTGACTGCAGTCAGCCTTAACTCTCTCAATTCTCTTTCAACATAACCTTTGCTATTTAGTCATTCATTTATTTTATTCCCTTTATTTTTAAACATGCTTTTTTATTGTTTATGCAGCAATCCCCTATCTATTTAGTTATTATATTTTTCTATTTGAAACGTAAACACTAATTTGACTTCAGTCCATTTTTCACTATACTGTGAACTTTTATTTGTTTTCGCATTTACATCTTTTTCACAAAAAACATACATGTCTCAGGGGAAATTTACAGTGAACGATTAAGAAACTTAGTCTCTCTAGTAGGTGTGTTTTCTAAAATAAAAATTAAAAGCATCAGGCATCAAATCATTAGGAGAATCATTAAAGATAATGGAAAGCATGCAATGGGCTTATTTCTCCATCACTGAAATTAAAGAAAAGAAATGTGCTCTAAGAGAATGATTGGAGAACACTGTGAAAGTGAAAACTAGTTAATCAGCTATTTTTCCCTAGGTAGTAGAAGTCATAATACAATTTCTTTCCTGTCAGAGTATCAGGAGAGTAGAATAAATGTGTTCCAAGCATCACCTGTAAGAGGAAATAGGAACATTTTAAAAACACTCTCATTAAATTTAGCATGATTTCATTGTCCTTCAGCAAAACACATTTCTTATCAGGAAACTATTTCACTATTGTCTTGAAACCAGTTTGGCAAGCGGGAGGACACAGACGACTTGGAGAATTTCCTGCCAGCTACGTACTAGTTCTTACCACTGCTCTTCAGGATATTCCATAAAAGTGGCCTTGGCCTTCCCCAACATTTAGAGGCAGACATTATGTTTATGGATTGAACCACAATCAAAAATGAACAATTTCCATAAGAGGACCTTACTGAACGTTTTCTGTGTGTGCAGGAAAGAACTCTTCTATTTAGTGGCTAAGACACTTGCCTGCTAACCAGACGGCTGGCGGTTCAAACCCACCAGCCACTCCTCGGAAGGAAGGTTGGGCAATCCTACTTTCGTAGTGATACTGCCTCGGAAACCCAAGGAGGGGTCGCTATGAGTCGGGGCCGACTCGACGGCACATAACAACAACAACAACATGATACAAATAAGTAGCACTAGATTTATTGCTTTGGACTTGGGGAAAGAAGGAAACATGAACATTGAGTAGAAGGAACTGATTAAGTACTGCTGTGAAGAAAGTGAATGCCAACAAGGGAGGATAAAGGATATGGCCAAAGGAGCTATACTGGGAGAAAAAAAAAAAAAAAAACTCACTACCGTCGAGTCGATACAATTCATAGTGACTCCTCCTTGGGTTTCCAAGGCAGTATCTCTACAAAAGTAGATCGGCTAATCTTCCTTCCGAGGAGTGGCTTATGGGTTTGAACTGCCAGGCTTCTGGTTAGCACTCCAATGCCTTAGGCACTATGCCACCAGAGCTCCCAAGGAGCTACAAGGTGTGAGGAATTAAAACACTGCAATATTTGAAAGAAAATGTTGCTATGGACTCTCAAGTAGAAACCCAGTTACCCTTGAGTCAATTCTGATCCATGTCACTCTGTGTGTATCAGAACAGAACTGCTCTCTATATGGTTTTCAAGGGCTGATGTTTCAGAAGTAGGTGACCAGATCTGTCTACAAGGCATCTCCGGGTGGACGCAAACTTCCAACTTTTCTGTTAGCAGTCAAGAACATTAACCATTTGCATCACTCAGGGACTCCTATGGACTCCCACCCAACCCCTTTAAACCCTGGAAACCTGTACATTTGGTCTAAGAGGGTTGTGGACAGAAACCAGAGGAGTAGGAGTCATTTACACTCTCTGATTCACAAACAGCATCTTCTCAGTGTTCAGACACTAACTCTTCTATAAATTCCAAGGGAAAGAAGAGAAAGAGCCTCCTCTCAATTTGAGCATGGACCACTGTCTAAGATTGGCTTAAAGAAGACTTTATATAATGAAATGTGATTCTGGCAAATCAAAGATTCTAGCCCTCATTACTACCAGGGTCAACTACTGGGCATCTCCAGCAAAAGGCAGCATTCCTGGCAATGGCAATGTAATGCTGGCCACCAAAGGTAATCATGGAGATGTGTCCTTGCCAAACCTCTATAGAGCTTACAGGAGAGGAAGAGAATGGAGCATGATTTGCTCATTAAAATCTCTAATACCATGTTGTTGTTGTTGTTATGTGCCATCAAGTCAGACCCGACTCATAGCAACCCCTCCTTGAGTTTCCAAGGCAGTATCACTACAGATGTAGATTGCCCCATCTTCCTTCCGAGGAGTGGCTGGTGGGTTTGAACCACCAGCCTTCTGGTTATCAGTCAAGTGCCTTAGGCACTATGCTACCAGAGCTCCTATCTGATACCACAGTGGCCAGAAATAATTGAGTGATTACTTTAAGGAATGGTTAAATATATATACCAGAAAGCAATGGATATGTTTCTAGTTATCCAGCATCCATTTCTCCCTTAACTCACAGCAATATGACTTCCTTTGTGAAATTATATCTCTCTCCATTGTGTGGTGTCTTAGTTATGTGGTAGGTAAATCATGCTGTCTTCTCACTATGAAAACCAAAGAGAACCCCAGGGTCCTTGGCAGATAAAACTTCTTTTTAATTAATACAGACCATGATGCAGAAACACGACCTAAGCAATAGCAATTGGCTTCTCTGACCACAAACTCTGAAATCTGAGTGCTATGGATTTAGGACTAAAGAAAGGGAGTTGATTCTTCTGGTAAATGTACAAGCGTAATATCAAATGGTTTCTACCTACTATCAAGATCCCCTGAACTTACTAGTTCCTGTTATTTCTAATCAATATTCTGCTTTTTCTGTTTTCCTGTGAATTTCTGTATGTCTGCCAATAAATTCACATTATGCTGAATATAGATATAGTTAATTTTTATTGCATCGCATATGGATATATTACATAAACTTTTAAAATAAAATAATGGCTATAATTGTCACTTCCTTAGAAAACCAGTGATAAATAATATCCTACTTTGTGCAATATAATGCTACTAAAATTCATATTTTAGATAGGCCATTTCTGTTATCAGGTCCAGAGTTTCTGGGTGATATGTTATGTGATAAAAGGAGCTCTGGTGGTGCAGTGTCTAAGGCATTTGACTGCTAACCAGAAGGTTAGCAGTTCAAACCCAAAAGTCCCTCTGCAGAAGGAAGATAAGGAAGTATCCATAAATATTTACTAACTTGGAAACCCAGTGGGGGTTGCTGATATGAGTCATAATTGAGTTGATGGCAGTGTTTTTTTTTTTTTTTTTCGGTTTATGTTACATGGTAGGTCCATAGTCAGAAGTCCATAGCTTCACCACCTTTGCTGAGAAGACTGTATGCAATATTTGCTATCAAAGACTCTGTCATTGGATCAGACACTGTAGTCCCTCAAGGTGCTTGCCATGAGGTACCTATACCAGAAATATCTATCGATTCCAATAAAGATGACCCATTCCAGGGTGGAAGGTGTCCAGTTTGATCAACTTGTCACCAAGTGATCGACTTCCCTCTCTGAAGAATGATGCCATATCAGTAGTGCTATTATCTGTTGTTGGTACCTTCTGTTGAACTTTCAATTGAGCCAGTAGGTAAATTATCCTTGATAAGTGCAGACCATGTTCTCCTTCCCTCAGTGGGTTCTGAGTCTGAGAACTGACTCAACTCAGAAACGCCAAAGGATTGTGACTTTTATTGCTCTCAGCTTCCTTATTATGCATCTTTGATTTATTTTTGTTTTATAAGTTCAGTAAGACTCTTGCCTGCCCTTCTATTTTTCCCTAAACAAAGCCATGTTCTATTAACCATATCCACAGTCTCTACAGGACAGGCTGTCCTGGGTGCCACTTCGATTTTGTCACTCCTTACGATAATTGTGCACAATGGGACTCCATCATCTTGTTTTGCTTCATCATGTTTTATCAAGCATGAAGGGCATCATGCTTGGTAAAGTACAGGGTCAGCAAAAAAAGGGAAGCCCTTCAATGAGATGGCCTGACACAAGTGACTGCAATGATGGGCTCAAGCACAGCAATAACTGTGAGGGTGGCAAAAGACCAGGCAGTGTTTCATTCTGCTGCATCCAGGGTCATTGAGTCAGGACTGACTCAGCAGCACCTACCAACAACAATAACATCCTGTTTTTATCCAGGAGCGCAGTTCTGTGGTAGTATCTCCTACCATCACCCATCTTACTGAAGATAGTACCATTAAGTTTCACAGTGATAGTGGTGCCACTCTCAAACATCTATACTTACACTGGTAAGTGAAGTGTCCCCTGAGCCCTTACATAGACTATAGCTAGCTAGCTGATTTCCTGGTCCTATGTAGTACATCCACTCTATCACGCTCACACTCTAAGCCTCGTGTTTCCTCCTCCACCACCTACATCAAAAACCAAAACCAAACTCACTGTCCTCGAGTCGGTTCTGACTCATAGCAACCCTTCCTTGGGTTTCCGAGGTGTTATCACTGTGGAGTAGATTGTGCAACCTTCCTTCTGAGGAGTGGCTGATGGGTTTGAACTGCCAGCCTTCTGGTTCGCAGTCAAATGCCTTAGGCACTATGCCACCAGAGTTCCTCATCACCTGCACAGCAGTTCTGGTATTTCTACCTTACTTAGCTTAAGCCTTCATTTTCTCCAAGCTTCCAAGAACCAGTCAACCTACCAGCACATCAGCATCATTTCCCAGAGGGCTTACCTGTGTCCAAGGAAATGTAGCCCTTATTAATAAGCACTCTTTTATCCAACTTTATATTCCGTAGCCCCACCTTTATCCAGCATGCTCAGGATCCAATAGCATGCATACACTGTGCTTGGCTCCTGCTCCTATATGTTAACTAGGGCCTATCCTGCCACTCCTCAGAAGGAAGATGGGGCAATCTACTTCCGTAGCAATACTGCCTCGGAAACCCAAAAAGGGGTCGCTATGAGTCGGGTCCGACTCAATGGCACATAATAACAACAACAACAACAGGGCCAATAGCTCTTTCAGGAAATAGCCATCTTCTCCTTGAGCAAATCCAGCATTTCAGTGTCAGATTATCATATGAACTGATCTCAGTTATTAGTGCAGTATTTGAAGTTTCGGCTGTGCATACCTGAATGCCAATTCTCAGGCCCCAGACCTTCCCAAGCATATGCTTGATGGTAGCGATAGCACACTTGCTAAAGATGAGAGTTCAACATTCTCTGGACCTCTACTGCCCTTATAATCATACCCTGGCCTCATCCTTAGTTTTTTCTGGCCTCTACCTGCAAAACATGGGGATCTTTTTATATGCTGCCAAATACTCCCTCATATTTTACCTTAAATTTTGCTTAACCACCCTCAGCCTTTCATTGTGCTTGCCCAATGCATCAATAATGCTCAAAAACACCACCTGATTCCATTGTCTTTGAAATGACTACTTTCCCCAAACCTCTCAAACATATGAGCCACTGCATTGCCATCCCCTGCATCCCATCCCAGTCTGTCACCAGGGACCATCCTGACCACTGTTCCCTTACAACCTGTCAGAACCATCAATGCTCCACCTACCAGTGTGGCACCTCTCATTGCCAGCTGGCCAGGGCTGAGCCTGTCTCAATTCCCATTTTGAATCTGCTTTCTCGAACTACTCTTAGAATCAAATATATAAGGCCAGATGCCTCAGGACA
The DNA here is from genome assembly GCF_000298275.1 of Orycteropus afer afer. Lineage (NCBI taxonomy): Eukaryota > Metazoa > Chordata > Mammalia > Tubulidentata > Orycteropodidae > Orycteropus > Orycteropus afer. The sequence goes on from NW_006921589.1 coordinate 2,829,234, forward strand.
CTGACTCTGAGGACAGATTTGCATGCAGGAAGTTTATGGGAGTGTTCTCAGCAACCAAATCTATGAAAGAGTAAGGGAAGGAAGGTGGAGCAGAGGATGAAAGTGAACGCCATGAATTTGCAGAAAGGCTTCAGCTGGTCCTACAAGGAGTTCTTGGGCTAGGATGTCCCATCAGAGTTGTCTACTGTAGAGGCTAGGAGGCTGACCCTTTGTAACCCACATTAACCAATCATAGATGTGGGCTGCCCTGGGGAAAAGGGCATAACTTTGGCAAAGCAGTTTACTCAGTCAAAAAGAATTCCTGGAGAGGGACTCAGTTGACTTTGTCAAAGTCTATTAAAACTGTTCATTAATATTTAAATGAAATTGACAAAAGCATATGGAATAATTTGGAAGGTTTTTTTTTCTATTTTAGCTTATTGACTCTCTCTCTTTTCTTTATTCTCTCTCTCTCTCTCTGTCTCTCTCTCTCTCACACACACACACACAAACACACACACAGAGTCACTCTCTCTCCCTCTCTGGGATATTCCTCAGTTAAATTTTGCCATGGTGAATGGGAATTTCTAAAGACTTCTTTTAATTGCTCTAGGGATATTTATTGTTTTTCAAATTTAATTTTTATCAACTTAAAAACTTACGCTTTAATTTACTTGGGAGCAACCTGTCAGCCTGAAAGTTGTAAGTGAGGCTCCTATCTATAGAAGGGTCTTCATCGGGCCCAGGCTATTTAAAGCTGCATTGCCATGCGTCCCAATAGATCCAATCCATTTTAGCATTGGGATAGACTACAGTTTACGGGAATGCTGAATGAGGTCTCCAGAAGGTTCCAGTTAAAAAACAAATACGTAAGAAACACTCGTTGTGCCAGTGGCATGCCATTGAGTAGCTTCTGACTCATCCTACACTGAAATGTTTTTTAAGAGCAGATAGTCAAATCTTTTCCCCATTAGAAGTTTAGATCAAATTCACCCCTTCTTCTTCAGATCACTTTTTACCTTTTGAGAAACTTACCGGGCTTTGCTACTGTGGCCTGACAGAAACAGAATCCTTGTAAGTACTATCAAGGTCCTGAGCTATTCATCATGGAGTGATTTGGCCCAGCACACCATCAAGTTGGCTATGAGCAGCAGCATTCCATTATGAGATGATCGTATTATATAAACTCTCAGGCTCACACAGGTTCTAAGGCACAAATAAATCGCATGAGCTCAGACTTCCATGAAACGACTCCTACAACACTGACACTTCTCCACATACCCACACTGATGGCCTGACATGGACTTCCCTGTGATTAATTACTAAGGAAGAAAACATGGACCCCAGTTTATAGATAGTGAGCATCAGAAAGTAGATAGCTGCAGCACTGTAGCCCTACTCTGAGGGGACTCTAAAGTATAGTGGAGGAAGAAATCCTCCTAATGGGTAAAAGTTAGAGTAATGTTCACTTTACCAGAAAGAAGGTAGAGCCAAAGACATGAATCTTCAATGGCATCAGCTTCTCTTACCAAATGTCTCTTGCTACAGCCCTGATGATTTTGATAACAAATACCCTGACATTCAGGGATAAGATCTTTGTGGTCATTCCTCCAGCTCTTCCGATGGTTACTTATGCTTCACGAGACCTTGGGTACATAGAATGGCTCCTGTTTCCTTAGTTGATACATTTCATACTCTCTCCTACTCATTCTCTGGGTTTTACCGGCCTTCTTTCCTTCCCCAGTGCCTTGGAACGTGTTCCTCTAGGTCTGTGGATCGTTCTGGATCTACTCATTCTCCCCTGCTAACTCCTTATCTTTCGAATACCAGCAGAATGTGACTGCCTCTGGAGAGAATGTCCTCTCTCAAGTTTCTTTGGGAACCATGCCTTATTCCGTTTGAACATCCCAGTTTCTAATTTTATACTTATTTCTGTCCTTATTTAACATTTTTATTATCTTGCAGATTCTCCATTTCAGGTGATCGGAGATCCTTTGTCCATTTTGTGTTCCTGTATCAAATTGCTATATTGAGTGCCACTTCGCATGGACCATGATTTATTTCAACATCTTCTCAATGTCAGTTAAAGAACCATGAGCCCCAACAGCAGTTAGCAGTCTCTGGAGGAAACCGTGAGGGATACAATGGAGCTAAAAGCCAGTGGCTCAGGCTGCTGTTTCCCAAGTCCTAAACACACTTACATGGTCATCATGAAGGGGGATGATTTGACTTAAAGAGATTTTTGTTTGTTTCTGTTGTTCAACGCAATGGAGACTTGGAGGCTTGCATGGTAGACTTCTTTGAAAAGAGAAACAACTTTTCATTACAAAATTTCAGAGACACAGAAACCCACAAGTACACAAGGCAATTAGAAAGGCTTTAAACTTAAACCCACCTTCCTAAAGGAAGGGTGTGGTCAAGGGGAAAGACCTGGGAGCTGAGTGTCAATGTTAATGGCCTCTAGATCTCCAATTACAGTCCTCAGAAATTCAGAACGAAGACACGAGTGCACAGGGAATGGGATGAAAGAAAAAACACCAGCACACAGGTAGAAAAAAAAGATTGTTTATTTTTAAGTCATGAAAAAAGGGAGACTGATTGCTTTTGCTTTCCTTGTGCAAACTGAAGATAATTTCAAAACTCATGCCACAAATCTGACACAAAGCGTTTCTAATCTAAAACTCTGCCCAATTTAAGTGAGGATGAGGAAATGGTAACAATATACTCCTAACTTAATTATGTACATAATTAGGTATGTGTGCCTGTAGACACGTGCCCAATCAACCCTTGTGTCCTGAGGTTTTGCAAAGTCTGCACACTGAATACTATATTCTCTCCAAAACTGATTCATTAGATTATAAGTGTAGTTTCACAAGTCGAGTCAGGATAAAAAGCCCTTTTCATTTATTCCAGATGATGCTCTAAAGAACTTAACTGGAACTCGAAGCTACCAGTTTCACTCTTCTGACTCACAAAAATTTCTCAAATGACTAATGTTTGATGATAGTGAAAGTTGTTCTAAATTATGAAATGAGTCACCACCTCACAAAGTTCTCTGCAAGGAGAACAAGCTCTAATGACACGGTTCTTCGTGCCTGATAATTGAGCTCTAACTCACAGCAATTCAAAGCCACCACAAGGTTTTGTTTCCATTGTTGTTTTAGTGACTCAAAGTCTCTCTGTTCCAGGTGACGGGTGGAAATCTGTCTGAAGATGTGCTGCTGAGGGGCACTGAGGTAGAGCTGGAGGAACAGCACACGAGGGAATGCAAGCCCCGGGTAGCAGGAGAGCGGAAAGGCAGGGGCCACAGGTGATGGCGAAGAGGAAGGCCAGAGAGGCCAGGTGCCCTGTTCTCAAACGTCACTGTCAGGATGAAAAGGAATATGAAGAGGCAGGGGCAGGTGGGAGAAGTGTCAAGCAGTGCAAGCAACCAGTCAGCCAAATAGTTGAGAGCCCAGAGGCAAGGCAGGCAGACAGAGAGATTTTGCAGAGCACCACCACCAAGGAAAGGATCCGGCTTTGGAGGCAGCTGTTTCTTGTTTACCTCTCACCCTGGAAAGAGCGGCTCCTGTGTGGACCAGCCTGCAGGCTGCTAGCGATGATAACGAAACCCAGCTGGTGGCATAACGAATATGCGTGTGGGGAGCAGACACAATTGTCTGGCAAGGAAACATTTCCCTGAAAACCAGAGTGTCCCTGTAATGTTATCCTCCAGGTCCGCATTAATGGCCCATGAGACCAATGAGAGTATGGTATAATGAGTAGCTCTGTGCACATTTCCAGAAACTCAAAACCTCCTTGGACTGAGTCCAAGATTAGCCCACCGCTCAATCCCAGCCTTCCGGATTTCATGCTATAATGTCATTCTACCCTATAACCATGAAGTTCTCAATGAAACCTACTGCAGTGTGTACATGACACCAAGGCTGTGTTTATCTGACACCAAAAGCCTGGAGAAAATGAAGTTCTCACCTGTTACCTGGGTATGTGGGCACCAGGATGGAAAACAAACATATATTTGGAATTATGTGGAGACTACGTCCCTGAGTGGTGCAAACTGTTACACTTGAATATTAGTCAAAAGGTCAGTGGTTCAAACCCACTGAGAGGCACCTCAGAAGACAGGCCAGCTATCTGTTTTTGAAAGGGCACAGCCATGAAAATCCTGTGGAGAGTTCCACTCTGACACATGGGGTGGCCACGAGTTGGAATCAACTTGGTGCTACGAGCAAGAACATCTGAATAATATGGTCCCTGGGCCACAAAATGGTTTGCATTTGACTATTCACCTAATGGGTGGCTGTTCAAACCACCCATCAGTGCCACAGAAGAAAGGCCTGGCAATCTGCTTCCTTGAAGACTACAGCCAAGAAAATTCCATGGAGCAGTTCGACTCTTGGGCAATTTACTTCCATAGTGATACCGCCTCAGAAACCCAAGGAGGGGTCGCTATCAATTGGATCTGACTCAACGGCAGTGAGTTTTTCAGTTAATTCTACTCTGTAGCACATGAGGTTGTCATTAATCAGAGTCAACTCCACAGCAATGGGTTTGGGTTTTGTCTGTTTTTTTTTTTTAATCTGAAAGATAAATTCAGATGATTTTACTTCAATACAATGCTGTCAGCTAGACATAACCTTAATTAAGGCATGGAAATTTGGTTTTCCAAAGGGACTGTTCTTGAACAGCTCTAAATGATTAAGTTATCGTTTTGGTTGACCAAAACCTTACCCCTACCATGTTCCTCATGGTTTTATATGCTAACCGCTGGCCTCTAGGATTCTTCTACTCTTCAGCTCCCATAAAATATGAATGCACAATGATAAAAGCACGTGGCTATCACACAGATTCTATTCTGTCCGCCTTCCATCATCAAACTAGCTCAGGTAGGTACAGGAGAAGGAATAGAAAAAGGAAGGTGACATGACCCTTGTGTAGTCCTTGCATGGTGGCTCTCCTCTGTAGTATACAGTAAGCTTTCAATGGACAACTGCTGATCGGATGAGACAGACATCCCATGCATCCTTTGAAAAGCTGCTCCAGATGGTTACCCCATTCTGGTCACATCATGTGGTAAGTTTTGAGGGAAACTCAGGGTATGGACATATATCTTATCACCAAGGGACCCAGAAGAGCAGAGGAAAACTATCCCTAATATACAGACAACAGGGAGATCTGAGAGCCCATTGAAATGCCTTCCTGGTCCCTGAGGTTTACCAACAAGGGCAGGGATTTCCCAGGAGGCTGCCAACAGTTCAACATTCACGTTCAATGAGAGGTCCCTTGCAGTGCTATACAACCACTGCAAGGCTGGTAAAGTGGAGTCATTTTGGAACAATCTGTCCATCAGCCTCCATCCCCACCTTTTATTTGTAATGTCAAGAACTAGAAAAGAGAGAGAAGGGGCACCTCCTTTAGGGGGAAAAATATGGATATTTAACTTCTCCCTACACCTCCATGCATTTAAATTGCCCACCCTGTCCAGTTACACCCACCCACCCAAAGTCAGGCTGATGCAATTTTTTTTTTCTAAAGGCCACTGAGCCGAAAATCAAGAAGATAAGCCTGACGATAATGTGAAGTCATTGAGTAAAATGCAGGAGAGAGAAGCAGTGAGGGAGACAAAGCCTGGGGCAGCATGCCTTCTAGCAGGTGCCTACAAGAACCTGTCTGTTTTCTAATGTCAAGGGCTCCTGGAAGATAGATGGAGTTACTCTGTACTACTAGAGAGCTCTGGTGGCACAGTGCCCAAGGCATTTAACTGCTAACCAGAAGAGAGAGGATTCAAACCCACCAGCCCCTCCGTGGAGGGAATATAGGGCAATCTAACTTTATAAAAATATACGGCTTCAGAAACACAATGGAGGTCACTATGAGTCAGAATCAACTCGATGGCAGTGAGTTTTTGTTTTGTTTTGTTTTTTAGTACCTCAACAGGGTCACTTGCTGGAACGAGGGTCCCTCAGGAACAAGAAGCTTTGGGTGGACCCCCCATTATGTAAGTGTGATGGAAGAATCTTGGCCAAAGCAGGAAACTGGGCAGTAGGAGGCTCTGTTGAATACACTGAAAAAATAGTAAGCTAGCCCTAGGAAGGGAAGAGCTTTTATATGCTGGCTACTCCTTGGTAGGCTACTGCCAGCCAGGGTCTAACAGGGAAACAGTGACGGAGACAGGAGGAAGGGGTTGGACGATGCACCATCCCTGCATGGTGTTAGGAGTCCCTGGATGGTGGAAACCGCTCATGAACTCAGCTGCCAACAAAAAGGTTGGATGTTCAAGTCCAGCCAAAGAAGCCTCAGAAGAAAGGCCTGGCAAATGACTTCAAAGTAAATCAGCAATTGAAAATCCTACAGAACAGTTCTACTCTGACACAGGGAATGAACCATGATGAGCTGGAACTGACTGGACAGCAAGTTGTTTAGGTGATGTTCATAATCTGGTATATGGCCCCACTCCCACCCATATTTACCATCTTTTCAATAAATGCAGGTGGAAGACTCTAAAGCAAGGAGGGGAAAGATGGAGAGATATTTCCAATCAAGCCTAGCACCATACAACCCCTGACTTGAGACTGGACAGTGATAGCAATAATAGCTAAAGTTGACTGAATATGTCTTCAAAATGGTGCCACTTGAAACCAGGAGGGACCGTGGTGGACACTTCAGTGCACTGCCCAGACTTCCCTTCAGGACAGAATAACTCATTTCCCCAGTCAGCCCCTCCAGGCATTGCTTTAGCAATAGTGAGCCCCCCTGCCCAAGTTACATCCCTCTCTGGAGTAGCCAACATCTAATGATTGATCAAAATGGGGTCTCATACTCAATCTCTGGATCACTCTGAAGACTTATTCCAGCTCCAACACAGTCTGAGAGGTCAACAGGGGCTGCTGTCAGACTCCACCAGGCAACCTTTCTCTCTGCTCAACACTGCTCCCTGCCCCTCTCATCTACAAGTTGATCCCAGGGAACACATCCTGCATGCTGATCTGTATTTCAGGGTCAGCTTCCTGGAGAACCAACCTGTAACAGGATCCAAAACATTTACTGGAAAAGCCTAATGTTGATCAGAAGCATCTATGATAATGTTCAGTGGTAAATGTTTATGTTCTTCCAACCCATTGCTCCCACAGCTTTCAGTTTGGAAGATGGACCACTGTGGATGTTAGGAAAATTGAAATCACACCATGGTATTGAGCTGAGATTCCTCAGTCAGAACCACTACAACATCTCTTTGACACAAGTCAAAGGCTCAAATCAATCTCTTAAACAGAAAACTCAACACTGTTACTTGTCACTACATCCAAAAGAAGAACAAGCTCTGAAAACTCATTAAACCGATCACATTTGAATAATCAAAAAAAAATTTTTTTTTTTTTTGCACTACATAGTTGAAACTGTAACTTTAACACAATTTACTTGCAGCTATCATGACGACTGATGGATTCACAAGAAATTGCTGCAGTGTCAGGCCAGTGGCATTTCACCCCCTTAAAAGGAATTTTCCAGCATCGCCCCAGAGTACTTACCCCGTACTCAATATTGAACTTAATTTATGCAGACGTCCATAAAACAGCTGCTAAATCATCACAAAATTTCTGTCATGGCCCATGGTTTTATCAAGGGTCTAATCAAAGCAGCCATATAACATGAATCTTTTGTACCCATGAGGTTTATGGTGTAGACTTATCTATGAGTTCAAGAAGGATAACCTGACATGACATAAGTCATATACTTACTTGAGCAAGTAAGACTGGGGATGGACGGACAAGAACACCTAGGAAAAAAAAAAAAATGTGTTTGACTAAAAGAATCCTATTTTTAGGTTGATTATTATCTTAAATTACATACAAGATAGCAGTCCTATCAGAGATAACAGGTCAAACTAGACGTTATCCCAAATAACATCAGCAGGGAACCCAGTTGGTGGAAGGAAGGGTTTGCAGGCTCCAGTGGCCTCATGTGCTATTTGGAAATCAGCGGAGCACTGGTTGCCTGGTGCAGCTGTGGTTGCTATGGGGATGGACTCGTGTGAGTGTTCCATCTGCTGGAAGAGGGACAGATTGGAAACCCCTCACAGGTCCTAAGGAGAAATGAAGCAAACAAATGACTCATCTGGGTAGGAGGGCTGGTTTGACACAGTAGCTATTTCAGTGGATTTCAAGCATATGCATACTACAAATTTTGGGTCAATGAGGAAAACCTTAAATTCCAAAATTACTTGCAAAAATAATCCAAATCAAGTGTGGAAAAGAAAAAAGTGGAAACTAATTACTTGAATACGTGCGAGTTACTTGGTATGTCACAAGCACTTAATGTTAAATTTAGTAAACATACTTTTATTTAAGTGTTTAATGAATATTTTCCAGAACAATTAATATTAGCTTCTAAGAAAAAAAATCCAACACTCCTTTAGCAGGCCTTTTGGGGAACACAGCTAAAACAGGTGATAAATCCATACAAAATAAAAAAGTGGGGTGTCTCATTCACATTTAAAAAATTAACTCAAAGAGGTCTCTAACTATATATATATATATATTTCCCCCCCCCCCATCACCCCTCTCTGCTAAACAGAAAGATTGCTACAAAACCTGAGCAGGAGCTAATGTGACTTTCCCAACTCCTACAGCAGTTCAAACTTACAGAATTAAATAAGATGCCATGTGGAGCATTTTGGAAAAGTTAGAAAATTCTCTGTTTCTTGAAAAAAGTTCTTGAGCAAAAACAGATTTTCTAAAGGGCAACTGGGTTCTTGGGCAACGATATTTTGTGGAATACAACATATGTGAAGTTAGGAGTAGGAGTGGCCACTACATTGTGTTTTCTGACTTATTAAAATGAGGTTCTGTCTACTTATTTATGATGAGTGTCTAACAGCTGCTGACAAATGTGGTTTTCACTGTATATAAATTTAAAATTGCATGATATGGTGAATGCACCCGGACCGTGTTTAGATAAGCCAGAAAGGATGTGCCTGAATGACAAGCAGCCTCTTAGAGGCTGTCCTGTCCCTTGAACAGCCTCAACTGGTCAAGAGTGCCACTGCAGAAATTAAATGTTGTTCATGAGAACAGACAGGACGTTCTGTCACTCAAAACTGAACCTCTGTCACCTCTGCTCAACTTAAACAAAACCACCCTGCGGCCTAGAGGACCTAAAGAACTTACCTTCAGAGACTCTAAAAATGGGAAAAAACTATCTGCAGTCTGGCATGTTTGTTCAGTCAAAGCCATTTTAAAAAGAAATAGAGGAGAGTTGAATTTCCATATATAAATTGATCATACAGTCAACTCCCACACGTTCCCCTCGTGAGTGTCTTCAGGCCACCCCCCGCCCTCTCCTACTAAAGCTCATCTGGTTCCATCCCAGGCATCACTTTAACATCCAGACTGTCCATCACTCTGGACCCTCATCAGAACTTAGCCCCCCTCTTTCTCACCTTCTCTTGGTCTTCCCATGGTATCTAATCCCTGCTAAGTTGTTAATGATTGATAATGAATTCATATAGCATGTCTCCCACATACTCTATTTGAAGTTTTTAGCAGAAGCTTGGCTTTTATATGCTAATAACTAAGGAATTATGCATTTAAGGCATCACACAGAAGGGAGGGAGAGCTACTTTGGAGCAAGGAAGGTTTTCAGTTCCTCTGATTCTGCCATATGCAAAACTGTCCATTGTATTTCAATGCAGAACTGTTCTTGACAAACAATGTATGATAAAAGGATCAAACAGGTAATTTATATACTGAGGTCTCTTTGGAATCATTAACAGATTTTTTTTTATAAACAGCTTTATGTACACATTTTCCATAAATATAATAGGCAATTTATTTTATTGATTTTCTGAAAATTAGCAATTCACTTATGACTTGATGGGTCTTCACCTGTTAAATGGGGAAAGGAATAGAAAGACAAGGCTGGGAGTGGCATGAGATGGCCCAGTCATGGATCTGACAGCTTCACAAATATGGAAGGGGGAGATTCAAAGAAGATAGGCTAGCCAGGAGGTAACAGGTAAAGACACTGATTTTGTGGAATTTTCTTTTAAACAAATACGTTTAATCTTCTTTGAAAAACAAAACAAACAAACAAACAAACACCTTAGTAGAGCTTGGACAGACCAAAGCAGAGTAAACAAAGATTCTCATGTCTCAAGATCCTAGAGTCAGAGTCAATGTTAGGTAACCAAATGGACATGGATAATTCATCTCTCTTGCCTCCTCTCTCAACTTTTCTCTACGACTCACTCTTTTTCCCCTTTATTTCTCCATTCAACTAAGACCTCCTGACTGGCCGGCAAGTCATACAAAGTTCTGGATACCAGGGACTCAACAGTGAGCGAAACAGCCAATGTTTCTTTTCTCCAAAAGCATATTCTCGTGGGGGAGGTGGGGGGGATAGCATTATGTGATCTGGAGGTAAGTGCTAGGAGAATAATCAGTCCACAGAAGGGAACAGAGAATGTTGGAAAGGGAAGGAGCTCCCTTAAATTCTTGGGTAAGAGAAGTCCTCTCTGATGAAGTTATGTGTGAAGGAAGGAAAAGGACTGAACCATGCTGGTAATTGGATGCAGTGTTAGAATACTGAGGAACTTGCAAACTTAGACATGGCAAGCAGAAGTGCCATAAGCCCTGGCGGTGCAAAGGTTAAGACTTTCAGCTGCTAACCAAAAAGTGCCAGTTCGAACCCATCAGCCGCTCCATGTGAGAAAGATGAGGCGGTCTGCTTCTGTAAAGATTTACATCCAGTAAATCTGGCTGCGAATCAGTTCTACTCTGCCATAGGGTCACTATGAGTCAGAATGAACTCAGTGGCAGCGAGTGAGTTAAGCAGAAGTGCACTTGGCTCTGAGTGCTTGCCACAGTAAGCAAGAAAGTAGTGACCAGAGACAGGGGATAAGGTAGGACAGGTTCCAGTGGGCCAGATCCAGAGAGCTCTCCAGAAGGACGTAAGGATTTCTCTCTTCCTTTTGGCATGAGAAGAGAAACTCTTTGAGAGAAGATTGGGCCCAGGAAAATCATGAATTGGCTCACATTTTAATGGGAACTTAAAAATATTAGCTAATATTCTCAGATCAGATCCCCAAATACATGTATCTAAGGGGCTACAAAAAACTATGCATTAAAATAATTACTTTGCTGATAGAATTAATTAGTTCCCAAAACAGATCAGTTTATGGCTTTTGATGTTGCAAGAGTCCAGCAAGGAGGATGCTATGATGTCCCTTGCTCAAGGACATTTTCCAGGTTCAAAGCCAGGATCTCTTCACGTGAACTATTTTTGCTGCTTTTTTAATGAAAGTCTAGATAAAGTCCAAAAGAAGATAGTGTCCTGGAGTGGGGGAGTCAGAGGAATGAAAATGGATGTAAGAGAGTGGATACTTTCCCTAAGACTCAGAGGAGACAGGAAGGTGCACATCCAAAGTAGTATTTGACATGGCTTCCCTCTTCCATATACACCCCACTCTAGTCCCTCAGGAAGGGATAAAAATCTACAGATAGGTTCTGTATATTGCTCTGAACCTGGGCTAACTAACATGGGGCACAGGAGAAAACGAGACTCCACATTTGCCAATTACGGGATTCTCTTTCATGCACTGATGTCTGTGTTTATATAAGGAAAAATATCACAGAGGCAACTACCTGATTTATTATCTCAGTAACTTGGCCTAAGTGAGAGTGAACAGAAACAGGTGTGATGTCCAGGTGTTCCCTTGAACATAACCCTTTTATACACAGGAATTATCCTTTCCTTTATGAGCTATGAACTCACCCCTTTCTCTGTAACCAAATCCCTCTCTCTCTCTCTCTCTCTTTCTGTCTCACTCTCTCTCTCTCCCCCTCTCTCTCTCTCTCTCACACACAGACACACACACACACATATCCCGTGGTCAGTTTCTAATAATGGTACAAGATCTAGGCAGACACATAGCATTAAGGTAGAGTAGGTTAAGTTCACCAGATCCTAGTAATTAAGAGTTTCTCTTACAAAGTTCCACTTGTTCCAGTTCATCAATCAGATGAGTGGATTCCCAGACATTGGTATGAGTCAGAGGAAGGCAAACAAAAAGGCTCATTAATCCAAGGTTGAAATATTGATAACTATTAATTGGTAGCCAAAATAGTCTAATGAATTCTATGTTCTATTCTTGGAAATTTACCCCATTTTTTTTATCAGTGTCCAACTCATATAAGGGAATTTAACACTTCCCATAAAGTCAGATATTAACCCCAGAAGTTTTAATGAACCGTACATGAGGTCACACCTTCTTTTGCTTTCTAGATTAAGTGTCCTATCTGAACATTGATTTCATACTATATTTTTTTAATCTTGGTAATATTGTCAACTTTCTCTCTAATGATTTCCCTCAATTTCTACATATGTTTTTTAAATAATCATGTATGTAGGTATACTATATATATTCTTAAATTATAAGGCAAGACTAACTCTTCTTTTTTTTTGTCAACCTAACATAGATTCTATCTCATATTCCCCCTAAATGATCATTCTAAATTAAGACTTATATATCTATCTGTGGGGCAATCTACTTCCGTAGTGATACTGCCCCGGAAACCCAAGGAGGGGTCGCTATGAGTCGGGTCCGACTCGACAGCACATAACCACAACAACAATATCTATTTGTATATATTTCATTTTTACTTTTCAGTTATATGTGTCCTTGAATTTTTATTTTTTCAAGTCTTTATACTTCACTTTGATACCACTTTTATATTTTTATAATTTCTTATATGAAGGCTGCATCTCCAAGTTGATGCATCAGCCAAGTTGATGTATAAACCTGGGTTTTAATGACTTATACAGAATAAACATTATTTAAAGCCTTCCAATGATACTGCTAATTATACCTTCTAAAACACTCTTCTCTTTCTAAAGGACAGAGGTATGGTCTTTAAGCCTTTGTCCATGAAGATAAATTATGCCTTTAAGGAATTCAATGTATTTTCTTTTACAACCCTTGTGCAACTGGAAGTGCATTTCTAATATGAATCTGTCTCTTTGGGGGTCTTTCTGCTCAACTTGGAAGACTGACAATAGCACCACCTGAGCCCTGTCTCATGAATGGTCAATACACAGCTGGATTTTCAAGCTTAAAGGAATAGAAATTCAAACCTATACCTTCAATATTGCATCTATGACATTAGAAGCTTAGATACTGAATGAAATTCCACAACATCACACATGAAAGCAAAATCAAAGAATGAATAAAGGTGTTTTCAAAAAAATTATTTTCTTAAGTCAAGATGCCATAATGATCCCAAATCTCAGACACTCTGGCAGGAGTTCAAATTATTTTAAACACATGGAGGAAGGTCCACATTGGGCTTTTGTATGTGACTTTAGAGTCTGCCTACACATGCAAGCAATAGAGTCAGGTTCTCTACCCACTGCAGCTCACACTGCTGCCTCCTGCAGAGACAGAAAGCAAAAATTGGACCATGGGCAGTAAAGGCAAAATTGGAACCACATAAGCCAGGAAATAGAACAGACGTCATTTGGGCTCTGAGATGTTCCAAAGAAACCTCAAACAACAGAAAAAGGAGATTTCTGATCTTAGGCAGATGGAGGTAACTCTACCCAATATTGAAACAGTTAATTGACAAAATAGTAGAATGCTCTCAAATTGGTTGTGTGGTATTGGAAAATATAGGCAAGAATAGCATTTGCATGTGAACCTTTCTTTAACACTGATCATGTTTACAGTATACACCCGATTCTACCTGGAACCTAACCCATTCAAGAAAAGGATCAATAGAAGGAAATTTTCTTTGTTGGTTACCAGGGGTGGGAGGGGAGGGAAGACTGTTAGATAGATAGAGGTAAGTATTGATTGGGGTGAAGAGAAGGGCAATGTACCAAATGTGAGTGACCAATGTGGCAGCACTGAGGATGAGAAAGACATAAAGAGGTACATGGGAGGTACAGACAACAAATATGAACCCTTTCGCACATACAGTACTGCATTTTCAGTGAAGGCAAACATGGGTATATGGGTGGATAGATGGGTGGAAAGATTAGGTATGTTTATGAAATAGGGCATGTATCCAAGAAGATATATAGGGTTGGCAGATAATGGTCTTATAAGTTTATGTGAATGATCAGAATTCCCAGGTGTACAGTAGAGTTGACAAGGGGTAAGGTTGTGGTCACTGCTTGGTCACAGCCAGCTACCCAGAGGGACCGAGTAGTTGAACCTGTGGGCTTGGGACCATAGTTGCAGGGGACATCAAGCTCAATTGGCATAACATAATATACAAAACATTGTTCCACCTCCTACTTTGGCGAGTAGGGACTGGGATCTTGAAAGCTAGCAAGCTACCATCTAGATGCAACAATGGGTCTCTACTCATCCAGAGCAAAGAAGAATGAAGAAAAACAAAATTCATGGAAACAATTAGTCCCAGTGACTGGTACACCATCCAATCTGCAACCTATACAACGATGAGATCAGAAGAACTAGATGTTGCCCAGCTACCACTGTCATCCACTTGGAAGGGGATCTATGTAGGAGACCCTTGAGAGAGAGGGAGAACAATGTGGAACAAAACTCAAAATCATTTGGAGGAAAAAAAAAAAAGTGGAGACCAGGTTTGCTGGTCCGATAGAGCCTGGTGGAACCACTAAGACTATGGCCCCTAGCTGCCCTTCAGGTGTGGAATTGAACCCACACCTGTGGTTTCCAGCCAAACAAAATACAGGCATATGAGTTGAACATTTACCTCAAGTAGATACACTCCTTGGAGAGAACAATCATGGGACAAAGAAGGGCTGCTTATGCACAGGGAGACAGCTCAGGGGGCAGGAGAGCATGGAAGGATGGACACTGGGAAGAGGTAACTATGGGAAGGAAGTGGGAGGGGAGCTGTTGCATTGTGGTAAACTGTGGTCAATGACATGAGACAAAGTATATGTGAACTGCTGTATGGAAAGTGAATTTGCTCTGTAAGTCTTCACCCAAATCACAATAAAATAAATAAATTAATTAAAAAAAAAGAAAAGGATCAATGCATAATATACATTATGCCCATATGCCCACATGTCTAGCAGAGAGTCTGGGTCATAGTAAATACTCTATAAATATTTGCTTTTGGATGGATGGATGGATAGATGATAGATGCATAAATGAATGAATGAGTGCATGAAGTGTTATTTGTTCGAATCCTGCTTTTTAAAGGATCTTTTAATATCTTTATTGGCCATTTTTTAAATTACTTATTGCAAAAATACAAATGTTATAATATTTGCCGGTTCAACACATTTCACATATATAATTTAGTGAGATTGAGTATAATGTTGTACTCAATCATCACCCAAGTCCTTTGCCAAATTTTCCAGCCTCATAAACAAAAACACAATGCTTCTGAAGCACTGATTCTGTTTGTTAAAATCTTAGTCAAGAAGTTTTGTAATGTGATAGTGTGCACAGAGCCCAATATGATGATAAGACTAGGCAACTACTTTAAAGTGAATCCGAATCTGGATATCAATATGAAAGGAACAAAGTTAAACACATCAAGCACCGGAGTATAGGGTATGCCTTTTTATTCTTTTATTAGCAACTAGGAGAAAGGGAGAAGGAAGCATTAAATGGCTCATCTTCAAACAAATCAAATGTGAGAAGTTCACAAGGGATCTATTAAAAAAGGAAATTGTCTTCTCTGACCTTTGAAAGCCCATGGAAGATAATACACTCAAGGTATCAACAAGATTAAGGGTGTGTTTACAGAGAATTAAGACTAGTGGCAAAGGATAATTTCACTTTCAAACTTCGTTTTGCAAAGAGATGAGTTCACTGTAACTTATGGAACATTGAATTATAGAATATGGTACCTGTCTTTGACTGGCATAGAGGTCACACAACACAGAGGATAACACCACATAAATATGGCATATTTTAGAGAGAAGAGAATATTTTAAAAAAATAATCAGCAAGTCCGACCTTTTGAAACACCCATTCATTGTTTGCAATTTAGAAACGCTGACACATACTTCCTTCTCTTTTCATTCAAATAGAACCTTTCTAATAATTAGAAAAGAAGACAACACTCTCCATGTTGATGGGCTTTGTTCTATATCTCCACCTGTCACTACACACACAGCCACACGGACAAACTACCAAGGAAAAGGTTTTCATTCTCTACGTTGAAAATGATAAGATTTCTCTCTTATTTAAATCAAAGCATCTTGAACAATTAGATTACACTTGTTTTCTCACTTCATAACTTCCCAAAATTCATTCATTTAATAAATATTTATGTTGGACCTAACCTGTGCCAGGAACTGTTCTATATGATAGGAAAGTAACATAAGCAGAACAGACAAAATCCTTAGCCATAAGTATCTGACATTCTAGTGTGGAGGAGTGAGACAATAAACATCGCAAGTAAAGCATGTAGCACATCACTTCCATGCATTAAAAATAATTCTTAGTAAGTATATCAATGTTCAGGGTGAGGAAATAATTTTAAATGAAATGATTAGAAGGTAAGCAAAGACATGATGAAGGTGAGGGCCTTAGCCAAAGAGAAACCTGACAGTAGAGTGCTCTAGGAAGAGAAAAGAGGCAGCTGCAAAGGCCTTAAGATGAGATGTGTCTAGTGGCTTTGAGGATCACTGAGGGCACCAGTGTGGCTGGAGTACCTGAGAAAGGGGAAGGCTAACAGGAGATGATGTCAGAGGGTAGAAGGGACCAGATCACGTGAGGCTTTGTAGGCTATGGTAAGTACATTAGCTTTTATTCTAAGAGAAGTAAGGATATAGCCCTAGGTAGTGCAAACAGTTAATGCTCTCAGAAGCTAACCAAGACTGAAGGTTCTAGTCCATCCAATAATGCCTCAGAAGATAGTCTCGTCAATCTACTCCTGGAAAATCACACATTGAAAATCTTACGGAGCACAATTCTGTTCTGATTCATATGGCTTCACTATGCGTCATAACTGATTTGATGGCAACTATAGTGTAAAGAGGAGCTCTGGTAGCATAGTGCCTAAGGCACTTGACTGCTCACCAGAAGGCTGGAAGGCTGGCGGTTCAAACCCACCAGCCACTCTTCGGAAGGAAGGTGGGCAATCCTACTTCCGTAGCGATACTGCCTCAGAAACCCAAGGAGGGGTCGCTATGAGTGGGGGCCGACTCCACAGCAAACAACAACAACAACAACATAGTGTAAAGGGAAGGAGCTCTGCTGGCATAGTGCCTAAGGAATTTGACTGCTAACCAGAAGACTGGCAGTTCAAACCCACCAGCCACTGTATGGAAGGAAGATTGGGCAATCTACTTCTGTAAGGATTTATCGCCTCAGAAACCCAAAGGGGTCACTGTGCGTCAGAATCGACTCTATGGCAGTGAGTTTGGCTTCTTTTAGTAAAGGAGCTCTGGTGGCATAGTGGATAAGGCACTTGGCTTCTAACCAGGTCAGTGTGTTCAAACCCACCAGCCACTCCATGGAAGGGAAGATGGGGCAATCTATTCCCATAAAGATTTACAGTCTCAGAAACCAATGAAGTTCGCTGAGTCAGAATTGACTCAATGGCAGTGAATCTGAGTTACAGTATAGACCCACAATCAACACCAATGGATGCAGCAGTCACAAGATGAGATGACATACTGTACTGGGCAAATATGCCACAAAAGACCTCATTAAACTGCTGAAGAGCAAAGATGTCTCTTCAAAGACTAAGGAGTGCCTAACCCAAGCCATGGTATTTTCAGTAGCCTCATATGCATGTGAAAGCTGGACAATGAATAAGGAAGAACAAAGAGTTGATGCTTTTGACTTGTGGTGCTGGAGAAGAATACTGAAAGTACCATGAACTGCCAGAAGAACTAAAAAATCTGTCCTGGAAGAAGTGCAGCCAGAATGCTCCCTGGAAGCAAGAATGGCCAGACATCATCTCACCTACTTTGCTCATGTTGTCAGAAAGGACCATTCCCTGGAGAAGGATGTCATGCTTGGTAAAGTGGAGGGTCACTGAAAAAGGGAAAGACCCTCAATTAGATGGAATGACACAGTGACTATAATAATGAGCTCAAGTATAGCAAGGACTTTGAGGATGGCACATGACTGGGCAGTGTTTTGTTTTGTTGTACACAGGGTCACTATGAGTCAGAGCCATCTTAATAGCACCTAACAACAACAACATAGTGTACCACTCATCTGTCATTTTGTCACAATATCGTGGCCTCTGTGTAGCTGTGATACTGGAAGCTATGCCATCTTCAGAACACCTAGGGTAGTGTTGGGAGCTCTTGTGGTGTAGTACCTAAGGCATTTGACTGCTAACCAGAAGACTGGCAGTTCAAATCCACCAGCCACTCCTCGGAAGGAAGACTGGGCAATCTACTTTGTACAGATACTGCCTCGGAAACACTCACTGTGAGTTGGAATTGACTTGACAGCAGTGAGTTTGTTTGTTTGGTTGCTTGGTTCATTTAGGGTAGCGTTTTGGTTCTCTAGTACTGCTATAACAGACATACCACAAATGTATGGCTTTAACAAACAGGGAGTTATTCTCTTACCGTTTAGGAGGCCAGAAGTTTGAATTCGAAGTGCCAGCTCCAGGGGCTGAGTGAAGGCCTCTCGACTTTGGGCTTCAGCTCTCCCTTTTGCTCCCAGCAAAAGCTGGAGGCTTCTCTTAACTCAGGTAGCTGTTGGCTGCTTAGGCTGACAAAACCACAGTTGACAAGTGAAATGACACAGTCCCAAGATTATCAAGCAACAAGGCAAGCCACTAGTTCAAGTCCAGAAATAGTCCCAAGATCAGCAGAAAACATGGCAGACTGCAGAACGAAGACTCGGCTACATGCAGGGACCAAGCATGCCAAAAAGCTCAGAGACCTTTCTCAAAGTGATCGTCTTATACAGCGGAAGCAGACCACATTCGGAAGGCAGCTACTCAGCTGCTCATAGCAGATTCCACCATGGAGCTGATGACCAGTCTCATCATGAGGAATAATGACGTCTAGTTACCCAGCCACTCAAAACTACACCCAGCCAAGCTGACACATAATAACCTTAACTACCACATGTAGACAGGTTTCAATGGACCTCCTAGACTAAGACAGACTAGGAAGAAGAACTTGGTCATCTATTAAAAAAATTAAATCAGTGGAAACCTTACGAATAGTAGGGGGATACTGTCTGATACAGTGCCTGAAGATAAGCCCTTCATGTTGGAAGACATTTACCATACAACCAGAGAAGAGCTACCTCCTCAAAGTAGAGTCATCCTTAATGACATGGATAGAATAAAGCTTCTGTGACCTTCAATTTTTAATGTAGTACAACTCAAAATGAGAAGGAACAGCTGCAAATATCCATTAGTAACTGCAAAGTGGAATGTACAAATATGAATCCAGTGAAACTGGAAGTTGTCAAAAATGAAATGGAATGCTTGAAGATAGATAGTCTAGATATTAATGAGCTAAAATAGAGTGATATTGGTGATTTTTAATCAATCATATGATCTACTATGCTGGGAATGACAAATTGAAGAGAAATGGTGTCACATTCATTGTCTAAAAGAACATCTCAAGATCTATCATGAAGTACAGCACTGTCAGTGATAGGATAATATCCATATGTCTGCAAGGAAAACCAGTTTTTAGGCTATTATTCAAATTTATGCACCAACCACTAAGGCCAAAGTTAAAGAAACTTAAGATTTTCACCAATTTCTGTTGTCTGAAACTGATCAAACATGCAAAGAAGATGCACTGATAATTACTGGTGATTAAATATGAAAACTGAAAACAAACAAGCAGGATAAACAGTTGGAAAATAAGCTCTTGGTGACAGAAATGATGCCAGAGCACACATAACAGAGTTTTTCAAGACCAGCTACTTACTCATTGGAAACACTATTTTTCAACAACACAAATCATAACTATACATGTGACCCTCACCAGACTGACTACATAGGAATCAAATTGACTATTTCTATGGAAAGTGACAATGGAGAAGCATTATCATCATTCAGACTATATTCTGAGAAAATGATCTGAAAAGCTGGACCATATGAGGAAGAATAAGGCATCAGGATTAAAGGAAGAGGACTACCAATCTGTAATATGCAGATAATATAACCTTGTTCTCTGAAAGTGAAGAGGACCTGAAGCTCTTACTGATGAAGATCAAAGACTACAGTCTTCAGTATGGATTACACCTTTTAAAAAAAAAAAAAAAGTCCTCACAACACAACCAAAAGAAATATCATAATAAATGAAACCAAGATTGAAGTTGTCAAGGATTTCATTTTACTTGGATCCACAATCAATGCCCGTGGAAGCAGCAGTCAAGAATTCAAACAATGTATTGCATTGGTCAACTCTGCTGCAAAAGACCTCTTGAAAGTGTTAAAAAGCAAAGATGTCACTGGAGGACTATGGTGTGCCTGACCCAATCCATGGTATTTTCAATTGACACATATGCATGTAAAAGCTGGACAATGAATAAAGAAGACTGAAGAAGAACTGATGCTTTTGAATTATGATGTTTATGAAGAATACTGAATATACTATGAACTTCCAGAAGAATAAGAAGCTCTGGTGGGGCAGTGCCTAAGGGATTTGACTTCTAACCAGAAGGTTGGCAGTTCAAATCCACCAGCCACTCCACAGAAGGAAGATGGGGCAATCTACTTCCGTAAAAATTACCACCTTAGAAACTCAACAGGGGTTGCTATGAGCTGGAATCAATTCAGGGGCAGTAGGTTTTTTGTTTGTTTGTTTGTTTGTTTTTCCAGAAGAATGACCAAATCTGCATTGGAAGAAGTGCAGCCAGACTACTACTTAGGAGCAAGGATGGTGAGACTCCATCTCATGTACTTTGTACATGTTATCAGGAGATAACATCATGCTTGATAAAACAGATGGTCAGTGAAAAAAGAGGAAGACCTTCAACAAGATGGACTGACAATGGCTGCAACAATGGGCTCAAGCATGGCAATGATTGTGAGAGTGGCACTTGACCAGGTAGTGTTTTGTTCTGTTCTATGATATGAGTTGGAATCAAACCAATGGTATCTAACAACATAGTCTGATATCACAAAGTGTAGAGCAGAGAAGTCACAGGACCTAACTATGAAATTATAAAAATTTACATTGTCTGATCTGCTAATATCTTAGATGCCATTTAATGAGTAATAAACCATCATAAACTTAATGGCTCCAAACAATAAATATTTATTTAGATGATGATTCTGATCATGGTCAACAATTTGAGCTAAACTGCTCTGTGCTTCTACTGGCCTCAGTTGGGTCCACTCATGTGACTGAGGTCAGCTGCTGGCCAGGTAAGTAGCTCTGCTTCAGAAAGCAGGATGGTTTTCTGTTTGGAACATAGAGGTAACTGGACCACATGTGTCCTATCAATTTCCAGGGTAACCTGGTTGGAATTGTAAGCGTTTTCAAGGGTATAAATGGGCAAGTCCAAATGCATGCTTCTTTTCAAACTTCTGTTTGCATCACATTACATATGTCTTGTTGGCCAAAGCAAGTTTCATAGCTAGTCCAGATTGAAGGAGTACCAAATCAGACTCCATATCTTGTTGGCCATTTGTCCAGTCTACCACAACTGAGATTAGACTAGAGGGGGAAAAGGATGGAAGCAGGCAGAGTTATGGGACTTTTC
>NW_006921589.1:2857593-2859691 GCF_000298275.1 Orycteropus afer afer
AATGACATGAGACAAAGTATAAGTGAACTGCTGTATGAAAAGTGAATTTACTCTGTAAATCTTCACCCAAATCAAAATAAAATTTAAAAAAAAAAAGAAAATGTGAGTTGAAAAAATAATTGCTACTAGAATTCAGAGGTGATGTCCTGTCTGTAAATACAAATTTGGAAGTAATAAGATGCAATAAACAGGTGAGACTGGATAACTGGATAAGATAACCAAAGGAGTGAATAAGGATATATTAGAGGAGAGGCCTAAGGGTTGAGCCATGGGGCACTACAAAATTCTGGAAGAAAGGAGAAATCAGCAAGAGAATGAAAAGGAGCTGCCAGTGTGACAGAAAGCAAACTATCAGTGTATGTTGTTGTGGAAGTCAAGGTAAGAAAAAGTTTTGAGGAGAAGTATTCAACAGCTGCTATAAAATGAGTTGTTGAAAATTTCTATGAGAATTTGCAATGTAAGATCCACAATCTTGACCAGAGCACTTTCAGGAGAGTGGTGGGGGCAAAAGTCTGAGTGAAGATGCTTAGGAACGGGAGAAGAGAGATTTTTTTTATTACTATTATTAATTTTGTTTAGATCAGTAAGACTGGGTGATGGAAGTGGTTTCCGAAAAAGGGGCAGCACAAGGGAATTTGGGGAGCTAGATGGTTGTTCTGTATGTTGACTGTGGAGATGGTTATGTGTCTCTGCATTTGTCATAACTCATTTACCTCTACACCAAGAAGAGTGAATCTTATTATGTAAAAATTAACAAAAATACGTTCTAAAAATTCACAGTTATGAACTTTAAGTGGGTTCCTCCTGTAACACAGGGGAGCAGATGTCGTAGGATTTGGGGGAATTTGTCTTCAGTTAAGTCTTCTCAGGTGATTAGAAATCAAGGTCATCATCAGAATGCAAAGATAGGCAAGAACATGTTGGAAGTGTGAGGAATGAAAAAAAAATATGAAACAATATTGAGGAGAGAGAGCTGAAAAAATAGCAAAATGAAGTATGTTTGCCTGGTTGTGTTCAAGGCCCACTTGTGCTGCCCTTTTTCAGAAAGACTTTCCAGCATTCCAGTCTAAGTGATCTCTTTTATGTCTCTAAAGGGAAGAAGGAACAGGGTGCAGTATTAAGATTATAGGATAAAAGGATTTGGATCTACACAACATCTAAGAAGCATAGGAATGCAAATTAAAGAACACACTATGTTGAACAAAACACCTGTGGCCTCTATCTTATCTACAGACCAACAGAGAGTGAAGCCTGTGGTAGTTGTTATCAGATGCTATTAAGTTGATTCTGACTCATATGAACCTCATGTGACAAGGTAGAACTGTCCCCACAGGGGCTTCTTGACTGTAATCTTTATGAAAATAATAGATAACTAGGCCTTTCTCCTATGCAGCCAACAGCTTAACCATTTGTGCCACCAATCTCTCCACATCCTTACCAGCATTTGCTATTTTCTGTCTTGTGGAACTTTGCTCCTAGCACTGGGACAAGATGGTATCTCATTGTTGTTTTCATTTGCATCTCTCTAATGGCTAATGATCATAAGTATTTCTTCATATGTTTGTTGGCCACCTGAATATCCTCTTTGGTGAAGTACATATTCATGTCTTCGGCCCATTTTTTAATTGGATTATTTGTCTTTTTGTTGTTAAGGTGTTGGAATTTTTGATAAATTTTAGAGATAAGTTCCTTGTCAGATAGGTCGTTGCCACATATTTTTTTCCCACTCTGTAGATTCTCTTTTTACTCTTTTGGAGAAGTCCTTTGAAGCACACAGAAGTTTAATTTGTAGAAGGTTCCATTCATTTAGTTTATCTTCTGCTGTCTGTGCATTTTAGGTTATGCTTGTCAGTCTATTTATGTTACATGTGAGGGCCCCTAAATTTGACCCTATTTTTTCCTTGAGCATATGCTTTGTATATGTTGTATAAGTTTTACAGTTATAGGTTTCACAGTTAAGTCTTTGATCCATCTGGAGTTCATTTTTGTGTATGGTGTGTGGTACAGATCTTGTTTCATTTTTCTGCAAATGGATATCCAGTTTTGCCAGCATCATTTGTTCAAGAGACAATCTCTTCCCCATTTAACGGATTTCAGC
>NW_006921589.1:2860061-2865191 GCF_000298275.1 Orycteropus afer afer
CCTACTTTGTTCTTCTTCTTCAGTAGTGCTTTGCTTATTCGAGGTCTCTTTCCTTTCCATATAAAAGTAGTGATGGTTTTTCTATATCCTTAAAGAATTTTGATATAACCCGGATTAGGATTGCATTGAATGTATAGATTGCTTGGGGTAGTAATGACATTTTCACAATGTTCAATCTTCCTATCCATGAGCATGGTATGTTCTTCCATTTATGTAGATCTTGTACATTTTCTTGAAGTAGTGTTTTGTAGTTTGCTTTGTACAAGTCTTTTGTGTCCTGGTGAGATTTATTCCCAACTATTTTATTTTTTTGGTAGCTATTGTAAATAATATTGATTTACTTATTTCCTTTTCAGCAATCTCTTTGCTGGTGTAGAGGAATCCAACTGATTTTTGTATATTGATTTTGTATCCTGTCACTATGCTAAATCTCTCAATTAATTCCAGTAATTTTCTTGCTGAGTCTCTTGGGTTTTATATGTGCATGATCATATCATCAGCAAATAGGGATAGTTTGACTTCTTCCTTACCAATTTGGATGCTTCTTAGTTCCCTTTCTTGCCTTACTGCCCTGGCTAGAACTTCCAATACAGTGTTGAATAGAAGTGGTAACAAAGGGGGCATCCTTATCTGGTTCCTGTTTACAAGAGGAGTGGTTTCAGTCTCTCTCCATTGTGATAATGTTGGCTGTTTGTTTCACATATATGCCCCTTGCTATGTGGAGGAATTTTCCTCCCATTACTATTTTTCTGAGAGTTTTTATCAGGAATGGGTGTTGGATTTTATCAAATGCCTTTATTGCATCTATTGATATGATTATGTGGTTCTTACTTATGTAATGGATTACATTAATTGTTTTTGTAATGTTGAACCATCCTTGCATACCTGCTATGAACCCCACATTGTCACAATGTATTATTTTATTTATTTATTTATTTATTTTGATGTATCATTGGAGTGCTTTGGCTAGGATTTTATTGAAGGGTTTTGCATCTATATTCATGAGAGATATTGGTCTGTAGTTTTCCTTTATCATGATGTTTTTGCCTGGTTTTGGTATGAAGTTTATGCTTGCTTCATGAAATGAATTTGGAAGGATTCCATCCTTTTCTATGTTCTGGAATAGTTTGAGTAGGATTTGGCATCAGTTCTTCCCTAAGCATCCAGTAGAAATCTCCAATGAAACCATCAGGGCCAGGACTTCCTTTTGTTGGTAATTTTTTTTATGACCTATTCTATTTCTTCTTCTTTTCAAGTTTTTCACCTCAGTCTGTGTTAGTTTAGGTAAGTAGTGTGTGTCTAGAAATCTATCCATTTCTTTTAGATTTTCAAATTTGTTGGAGTACAGTTCTGATAGTTTTTTTATCAGGAAGGGGGGTTGGAGCAGCAAAAGGTGGGTATTTGTGTGTGAGGGGCCACCCCCAGGCCCAGGCTGCTCTAAGCCAACCCTGGAACCAGTGGAAGGTGGGTGGTTATATGCGAGAAGCCAACCTCAGGCTCAGGTCACTGTAAGCCAGCCCTAGGACTGGCGGAAGGTGGGTGTCGGCAGGTATGGAGCTTCCTTGTGCACAGGCCACAGTATGCCAACCACAGATCAGCAGAAGGTGGGTGTTTGCCCCTGGGGCAGGGTGAGTAAAGGAGCAGGGCAGGGAAGACCAGGAAATGAGCAGAACAGTATAGAACTGCTGGGGGAGATAAACTTCTCTGTCAGTTTGTCCTAATGTGGTTGCTATGAAGCTGGAGGTGATGTCATCAGTGTTTCAAATGCTATCAGGGTTACGCATGATAGACAGGTTTCAGTGGAGACTCTAGACTAAGACAGACTCAGAAGAAGGAAGAAGCCATCCACTTCTCAAAGAACTGGACAGTGAAAACTTTATGGATATAAGTGAAACACTGTGCAATATAGTGCCAGAAGATGAGCCCTTCAGGTCTGAAGGCACTCAAAATATGACTGGGGAAGAGCTGCCTCCTCAGAATGGAGCCAACCTTAATGATGTGGATAGAGTAAAGCTTTCAGCACCCCCCACTGGCTGATGTGGCATGTCTCAAGATGAGGGGAAACAGCTGAAAGCATCCATTAATAATCAGAATATGGATGTATGAAGTATGAATCTACAAAAATTGGAAGTTGTCAAAAATGAAATGGCATGCATAAAGATCAATATCTTAGGCATTAGTGAGCTGAAATGGACTGGTTTTGGCCATTTTGAATCAGACAATCATATGATATACTATGCCAGGAATGACAAATGGAAAAAGAATAGTGTGGCATTCATCATCACAAAGAATGTATCAAGATCTATATAAAATGCTGTAACTGATAGGATAAAATCCATATACCTACAAGGAAGACAGTTAATACTACTATTACTCAAATTTATGCACCAACCCCCAAAGCCAAAGATGAGGAAATTGAAGATTTTTGCTGACTTATGCAGTCTGGAATTGACCAAACATTTCAATCAAGATGTGATGATTATCACTGGGGATTAGAATGCAAAAGGTGGAAACAAAGAAGAATCACAGGTAGTTGGAAAACATGGCCTTAGTGATAGAAATATTGCTGGAGACTGTATGCCAGAATTTTGCAAGACCAATGACTTATTCATTGCAAATACCTTTTTTCAAAAACACAAATTGTGGCTATATATGTGGACTTCACCATATGGATTACACAGGAGTCAAATTGACTACATTTGTGGCAAGAGGTGAAGGGCAATCTCAATATCTTCAGTCAAAACAGGGCCAGGAGCTGATTGTGGATCAGAACATCAACTGATCATTTGCAACTTCAAATTGAGGCTGGAGACAATGAAAACAAATCGACGAGAGCCAAAATATTACCTTTGTTATATCCCTCCTGAATTTAGACACCATCTAAAGAACAGATTTGATGCATTGAACACCAATGACTGAAAACCAGATGAATTGGGGGATGACATCAAGAAAGTTATCCATGAAGAAAGCAAAAATTCATTAAAAAGATAGGAAAGGACAAAAAGACCAAAATGGATGTTAATAGAGACTCTGAAACTTGCCCTTGAACAGAGAGTAGCTAAAGTGAATGGAAGAATTGCCAGGATAAAGGAGCTGAACAGAAGATTTCAAGGAGCATCTCAAGAAGACAAAGTCAATTATTATAATGCAATGTACAAAGAGCTGGAGTTAGAAAACCAAAAAGGAAGAACACACTCAGCATTTCTCATGCTGAAAGAACTGAGAAAAAAATGTAAGCCTTGACTTGCAATATTGAAAGATTCCATGGGCAATATGTTCAATGATCCAGGAGACATCAAAAGAAGATGGAAAGAATACACAGCGTCACTAAACCAAAAAGAATTGGTAGATGATCATATGATCAAGAACCTAAGGTAATGAAGGAAGAAGTCAAAACTGCACTAAAAGAATGGAGGGGGAAAAAAAAAAAAAAAGCTCTGGAAATTGACGGAATGCCCATTGAGATGTTTCAACAAACCAGTGCTGCACTGGAGGCACTCACTCCGCTATGCCAAGAGATTTGGAAGACAGCTACCTGGCCAACTGACAGGAAGAGATCCATATTTGTACCCATTCCAAAGAAAGGTGATCCCACAGAATGTGGAAATTATTGGACAATATCATTAATATCACATTCAAGTAAAATCTTACTGAAGATAATTCAAAAATGGTTGCAGCAGTATATTGACAGAGAACTTCCAGAAATGCAAGCTGGATTCAGAAGGGGATGTGGAACAAGGAATATCATAGCTCATGTCAGATGGATCTTGGCTCAAAACAAAGGATACCAGAGAGATGTTTATTTGTGTTTTATTGACTATGCAAAACAATTAGATTTTGTGCATCATAACAAATTATGGACAAAGTTGAGAAGAATGAGAATTTGAGAACACTTGATTGTACTTATGAGGAACCTGTACATGGACCAGGAGGCTGTCATTCGAACAGAACATGGGGATCAGCATGGTTTAAAATCAGGAAGGGAGTGTGTTAGGGTTGTATCCTTTCACCATACTTATTCAATCTGTATGCTGAGCAAATAATCTGAGAAGCTGAACTATATGAAGAAGAACGTGGCATCAGGATTGGGGGAAAGCTCATTAACAACCTGAGATACGCAGATGACACAACTTTGCTTCCTGAAAGTGAGGATGACTTGGAGCACTTACTGATGAAGATTAAAGACTGCAGTCTGCAGTATGTATTACATCTCAACATAAAGAAAACAAAAGTCCTCACAACTGGACAAATAAGCAGCATCATGATAAATAGAGAAAAGACTGAAATTGTCAAAGACTTCATATTACTTGGTTCCTCAATAAACACCAATGGAAGCACCAGTCAAGACATCAAAAGACATATTGCATTGGGCAAATCTGTTGCAAAAGACATCTTTCAAGTGCTTGAAGACTAAGATGCACCTGACCCAAGCCATGGTATTTTCAGTCGCCTCATATGCATGTGAGAGCTGGACAATGAGTAAGGAAGACTGAAGAAGAGTTGATGCTTTTGAGTTGTGGTATTGGCGAAGGATACTGAAAGTACCACGGACTGCCAAAAGAACTAACAGATCTGTCCTGGAGGAAGTGCAGCAGGAATGCTGCTTGGAAGCGAGAGTAGCCAGACTTTTCTCACCTAATTTGGTCATGTTGTCAGAGGGACCATTCTCTAGAGAAGAGTGTCTTGCTTGGTAAAGTGGGGGGTCAATGAAAGCTGGGAATGCCCTCAACAAGATGGATTGACAGGGTTGCTGCAGCAATGTAGTGATTGTGAGACTGGCACAGGACTGGGCAGTATTTCATTCTGTTGTATATAGGTCGCTATGAGTTGGAGACGACTCAATGGCACATAACAAGAATAACAACAGTTCTTCATAGTATGCTGATACTATCTTTTTTATTTCAGATGCTTCTGTTGTGATGTCATCCAATTCATTTCTTATTCCTGTTATTTGTATTCTCTCCCTCTTTTCCTTTGTTAAATTTGTCAGTTGTTTGTCAATTTTATTACTCTTTTCAAAAAACCAACTTCTAATCTTGTTGAATTTTTCTGTTGTCTTTCTACTTTCTGTTTCATTGATTTCTGCTTGAATCTTTATTATTTCCTTTCTTCTGGTAACTGTAGGCTTTT
>NW_006921589.1:2866606-2905987 GCF_000298275.1 Orycteropus afer afer
TTCTTTGTCTTTGGTTTTGGTGGTTTGATGATGCTATGTCTTGGTGATTTTCTTTTGGGGTCTATCCTGTTTGGGGTTTGTTGGGCTTCTTAAATGGATATATTCTCATCTTTCTTCATAACAGGGAAATTCTCTTCCAACAATTTTCCAGAAATTGTTGAAATTCCAGTAATTTTATCTGTGGTTTTATTTGTCTCTTCCTGTTCTGGAATTCTAATTACATGTAGGTTATTCTTCTTGATGGTATACCACATGAATCTTCTTCATTTTGGTTTGATCTTTTTTCTGAATGATCCCTTTCCAAAGAAGTATTCAGGTATTTGTCTTCAATCTCACTAATTCTGTTTTCCATTGATTTGATTCCATTTATTTGCCTGCTCAATGTGTTCTCTATTTCTGAAAATTTAGTATTAATCTTCTGGATTTCTATCTGTAGATTTTGTATCATTTCTAATTTTTCATTTATTTTTTCATTTTGTCATTTGTCATCTTGTGAAACTGTTTTAGAGTTTTGCCTGTGTTTTCCTTAATTCTGTCAGTATTTTCCTTGATCTGTCTTCTCAATCCATTGAAGGTACCTAAATATAATTCTTTTGAATTATTTATCAGGGAGTTCCAATGCTGCTTCTTCCTCAGGGATGTGTTCTGGGTCTTTATCATGCTCCCTTATTTTACTTCTTACTTCTTTGCATGAAGTGTGGTAGTCTGTTGTCTCTGAGACATTGTGACATTGTTGTTTTTATATTTAATTGATCATTGTATATTGAAGTGATTTGCCCAAGATTTTCATTTTCTTTGTTTTCTTTGGATGTATCTGAGCAAATAGAGTACTGTGTGCCTCTATTTTCTAGCTGGCAGCACTTATGCACTCACCACCACATGGAGAATGTTCCATATGCACTGGAAAAGAATGTATATTGTGCTGTTTTGGGGTGTGACAGAGAATGAGAGTGGGTGCACAGATATCTGTTAGCTCTTTGTGAAGAGTATTTAAGGATGAGTCCAGCTCATATTAGCTGTTGTGTATTGCTGACCAATTGGTGTCGAAGCAAATGGTGGCCCTCACTCAGTAGGTGGGGCTGCAGGAAGTGCGGGTATGATTGGGTCTTATGGGCATGGTTACTATCTCCCACTCAGTAAGACAAAAACAACAATTAAAAAAAAGAAAAAGGACAAAAAAACACACACTGCATAAACACACAGGACCAATCCCCAAAAAGAGAAAGAAAAAACAAAGAGGAAAGGCAATAAAAGTGATTAAATATTTAAAGAAATACTTCTAAAAGAGAAAATAATTATAAAAAGAAAAGGAAACAAAACCCACAATATCTGGGGAGGGGAATTAAGAGAAAAGAGCTAAAGTAAGAGAACAATGAAGGAAAAAAAATGGGTAAAGTGCAAAAAGAAAAGCAAGGGATGGGAAGAACCACAAGAAGGAAAAAAAATGGGAACCAGGAGAAGGGAAGAGAAAAAAAAAGCCAAAAACTAGAACTTTTCCAGTCATCAGCCTCTAGTGTGTCTGTGCTGTCCTTAGCAAGTTTAGCCTATTCCTTGGTCCCTGAAATCTGAACAAGATTGCTGTCACTCTAAATATCCAAAAGGCTGAACAATTTGTAAGCATTCAAAATGGTCATGCCCTCTAGAGAGCCTAAAGTCCACTGCTCAGTTTGTCTCCTTCTTTGCTGTTTCCATTTTTAGTCATCAGCCACCAGTGCAGTCATCCATGCAGCTCTTGGCAAGCAGGGCTGATTTTTAGGTTAATTCCCAGGTCCTAATACAACTTGGAAATATCCAAACTGTCTGTGCCATCAAGATGCTGACAGTTTACAGCTCCTTTTGTCTCCTTATTCACTGTTTTCATGCAGGTTCTTCTACTAGTTGAAGTTTAATCCACTTCTGTATCCTTCCTTTCAAAGCTCAGGGCTCCAGGATTATCTTCTGTATCTGTGTCAAGTGGTTTCTCTTTTCTTTGTTGAAGAGGGTCTGTGTAGCTTGTCTGCCTATTCTGCCATCTAACCAGAAATCCACAATGTCTTTTTCTAATGGCTGGTCTTTCCTAATGAACTATCCAAAGTACGTGTGATGCAGTGTAGTAAATTATATGGTGTGGCTTTTCAAGCCATAGTCTTTGTAAACTCTGTGGTGGAATTTGCCACGAGCAACCGAGTAGCTTCTGATTATTAAAGTTATCCACCTGGGGTATTTGTGTTGTGTGGTGGTTAAGTTTGTGTGTCAACTTGGCTGGACTTGATTCGAGTGGCTGGGCAGCTGAATATAGTTATTCCCCATGGTTAGATTGGTAATTAACTCCATGATGGAATCTACTGGAGCAGCTGAGTAGCTGCTTTGGGTATGTGGTCTGCTTCCCGTATAAAAAGAAACAGCTTTGGGAATGGTCTCTAGCTTATGAAATGCTTGAACCCTGCATGTAGCCATGTCATTGTTCAGCAGCCTGCCATGCTCTGCCAACCTTGAGACTTTTGATGGACTTGAATTACTGGCCTGCCGTGTGGTTTGGTAACATCAGGACTGTGCCATTTTGCCAACGTTGGGCTTGTTAGCTTCAGCAGCCAGTAGCTGTCTGAGTGAAGAGAGTCCTCTAGTTTCAGTGGGCTGGGAGCAAGAGGCAGAGCTGAACCCCAAGGTTGAGGGGCTTTCACGCAGCCCCTAGAGCCTGGCACTTGGAACTTGGACTTCTAGACTCCCAAACTGTAAGAGAATAAACTCCTGTTTGTTCAAGCCATCCCATTTGTGGTATATTCTTGTCAGAGTAGTACTAGGTAACCAAAACATTTTGGAAGTAGCATGAAGTAATTTTCTGGGAAGTTCGCTCTCTCTCAGGTGTGTAGAACTCTGATGTTGGAATTGGTTGGTTTTGGCCACTCTGCCAGGCTTAAAAGGAGCCCTCCTAGAGGCAGAAGGAGTCTCTCCGACTGCCGGCTGAGAAAGACAGTGCTGCTCAGAGAAATGCACTGCTGAGAGAGATGAGAGACATGCACTGCTGAGAAAGAGATGTGCTATGAAGAGAGGCTGAGAGAGACTGTTGGCTGAGAGATGGCCAGCTGAGAGAAACTGAGCATGTTCCTGAACTTGAATTGTAGCCTGTTGCTTCCCTAACAAACTTCATCATCTGTGAGTTCTGTGCATCCACTGCGGCGAATTACTGAACACAGGAAAGAGGTGGCGGGTGCCACAGGAGGAATGGTTGATGACAACGTTAATAAGAGGGTTGGAGGGTGGCAGCATGCCTGGCCTCATAAGAATAGGCCTCGGGCTGCTGACAGTGATACTCTCCTCCTCTTGTGTAGTTAGAGGAGGTCAGAAGATGCCGCCCCTTTTTCAAGTCTCCTCATCCTTGGTTCCAAGGAACATTCTGGCTGTATTTCTTCTAAGACTGCTTTGTTCATTCCTTTAGCAATGTGTGTTATAGCAAAGCACAGGGACTGTCTCCAGAAAAAGCACTTGTGTGATATTTGCAGTTGTGAGCTGAACTAGTTAATTCTTTTCATGGAACACTACTTTTACTTGAAAGGACAACTAATAGACAAACTAAGGTAATTGAGACTGGTGTATACAACCATGAAAAAGTGAGCCAGTCACATCCAGGAAACAATAGTATTTGTTGCCAATAAAAATTTGATCTTTTAAGCAAAAATTAGAATTTTGAAAAATTTGCATCTGCTACTGTAGTCTAACAATCTGCCTATACACTAACTTTTCTGAAAATAAATATGTGATGATATTAAGAATGTAACTTTGTGATATTATACACTGAGTTAAACATACATCTGGAAGATCTGCATAAGTCATGGACCAGCATTTTTTCAAATGAACAGTCTTGATTTCAAACATCACGCATGAGTGAAAAATCCATTCAAAGTATAAGCTATACTGATAGATTTTCGTGTAAGAGAGCCATGAACAGTTCATTGGCATATTCTGGATATCATAATGGTAACTAACCTTTAAGGGATGACAGTTTCTCCAGTTTTGGTGTTATCAAAGAAAATCTATGATTAGCTGGGAAGGCTATTAAAATACTCCTCCCTTCTCCAACTACATTTCTGTGGAAGGTTGGAATTTTTTCATACACTTCCACCAACACAACATATCCCGACAGAATGAACGCAGCAGCAGATAGGAAAATCCAGTGTCTTCTATCAAGTCAGTCATTAAAAATATTTCCAAAATGTAAAACTACCTTTCTCATCTTGATGTTTTTTAAAATGTAGTTATTTCTCAATGGTATTTTTCATTAAAACAATCTTATGTATGTTATCAGAATGGGTTTGTTGTTTTTAAATAAATTATAAATTATTAAATACTTTTAAAAATGCTCTCAATTTTGACTTCTAATATGGTAAATATTGATTGGTCTAACCCACATTTGAAAAAAAGCTATTTTGAGGTACTAAATGATTTTTAAGAGTTTGAGAGCCACTGATTTAATGCAAATTATGTGCAGTTATTTTTAAACTTGATAAATTGTATACATTTGTTATCATAGTGTATCTATAACTGAATTGCTTTAATCAGTATCACTGTATTGAACAATGATCTCACTGATTAGGAAATAACCCTAGAAATCTATTATCTATTTTTATGAGTTAAAATAGCACTTTGGCTGAATGTCTATCGTGTCTTTGTGCATCCTTAATTTTACTTCCCCAAAATATGCTTTGTATTTTGCTTAGTCCGTAACTTCTCAGTGTTCTACATATCTGAGTAAAGCAGTGAAGTTACTGCAAATTGGAATTAGCTGGAGTGCTTGCTCATCCTCTGACTTGCCACTAACTTTTTTTAGGGGTCAGTTAGATCTGATGAGGTTTTTGTTTTATTTCATTTTAAAGTACATTGAAAGGTCTGCAATCTATAAAGCAACCTGAGTGGATTTCACAAGACTCACAGCTAAAAAGAAGCATGAGGAGGAAAGGGGGCAAGTTCTTCCTCCGCTCTCCCTTTTTCATTTTGCAGAATGTTTACAAAGTAAAACAAAATTTTATCTCAGAAACTCTAATAAGTAAATCCTTGAACATTAGAATTTTCTGATATATAAGAAGTGCCAAACACAAACTGATTACAAACATAAAAGTTAAAGATGGTTCCAAAAATATTAAGACAAAGGCAACAGTCTTGATATGATCAATAAGAAAATATTAGTTCTTCTCTAATTAAAAGTGTTTTAGGTTAGCAAAATTGAAACGTTTCATGCTTCTCTTGACATAAAAGCCAAAAACTCAACTAGGTGCCACATGCGTTGGGTGCCACCTCATGGTGCTCCCTCATGTGCAGAGTACAACCATGCTCCAGACCGTTTTTTCATGGTTGTGGCCTTTCCGAAGCAGGTTGCCAGAAATTTCTGCTGAGGTATCTCTGCTAACTACCAAACTTTTGGTTGGTAATTGAGTATTTAACTGTTAATACTACCCAAGTATTCCTCTTGCTATTGGAGGATCAAACTGATTCAGCCTGGTTCAGTCATGGCCGATTAAGCGACACCAGAACAGAGCTGAATTTTTTTAATGTGGGAAATTCAGACTTAACCAGAAAAGGAAAAATTAGGAGTCAAAGCCCTGCCAGGAGCTTAATCTCCTTCGCAGAAAATAAGTTCAGCATGTGCAATGCATAGCAGCCAAAGCTTTTGACCAGCTTAGTCAAAAACAGTGGTGGCCAGCTCAAGGATGGTGGCTTTGAATGTGTCCACAGTCCTGGTAATAATGTCATGCATCAGTTCCTGAAAGGGCTCACTACACCTCTCCTGACTCTCCCATTTCAAGGCTTCCACCTGTAATATTTCCCATTTCAGTTAGCATTCTGGATCACCCAAAGTAAAAAAAAAAAAAATCTGGGTCTGTTCTCATTTCACTTTGTCAGTCATGACTGAATCAGTTAGAACCACTTTCAAGCCCTGCTTGATATATTAAAAAATTAAAAAATACTAAAACCACTGCCATTGAGTCAATTTGGCCTCATAACAACCCCCACTTGGGTTCCAAGGCTGCAAATCTTTTTTTTTTTTTTTTATTTAACTTTATTGTGCTTTGGGTGCAAAGTTACAGGGCAAAATTTGTTTTACATTCAAGAGTTCATATACATTTGACTTCATGCCCTGGTATCATCCCTGACCATAACAAACTCTCCTCCCTTCCAGCCCCTGTAACTACCCCCTCTCTGTGCCCTTCTTAATATGCACTCTTGTCTGTCCAGCTTTCCCTCTATGTGAATGCTGCCCCTCTGGTGTCTCCTGGCTGACTGCTTTAAGTGGTGCATCTCCCTAGAATAGGTGGGTGCATTGCCCTGGGATAGGTGTTCTGCATGTAGGTCTTTTTGCTATTGGGCTGAGAGCCCATCCATGGGAGTGAGTCCGATTCTAGGCCCAAAGGGTAATCCGGGGCCACAGTCTTGGGAGTTCCATCAGACTCTATTCAACCACTAATTCTGGTCATTTTTGTGTTTTTGAATTTTGTCCCTCCCACTTTATCCAGGATCTCTGGTTTTGATTCCTTTCCAAGTGGTTACCACTGGTATCCAGGCATCATCTAGTTCTAATCTGGGGGTCATGAAGGCTGGGTCCTTGTGGTCCATCTGATCCTTGGACTAATTGTTTCCAGATGCCTTTGATTTTCTTCACTCTTCTTTGCTTCATATGAGAGGAGACCAATAGCTGCATCTTAGATGGTTGCTCAAAAGCTTTTAAGACCCCAGTCAGTACTCACCAAAGTAAGCAAGCTGTAGAACAAAATTTTTATGTACTATGTGGTGCTAATTGAGCTTGGTGTCCCCCAAGACTACGGTCTCAAGTCACCAGGCCCAGTGCTGGCAAAGAAGGCTGAAGGTATCATGGACTGCCAAAAGAACTAACAGATCTGTTCTGGAGGAAGTGCGGCCAAGATGCTTCTTGGAAGCGAGGATGGCCAGACTTCGTCTCACCTACTTTGGTCATGTTGTCAGAGGGGACCATTCCCTGGAGAAGGATGTTGTGCTTGGTAAGGTGGAGAGTCGACGAAAGATGGGAAGGCCTTTGACAAGATGGATTGACACCGTGGCTGCAACAATGGGCTCAAGTATAGCAAGGATCATGGAGCTGGTGTGGGATGGGTGGTGTTTTGTTCTGCTGTGCATGGGGTTGCTATGAGTTGGAAATGACTCAACAGCACCTAACAACAACAACAACAACAATGGCTAATGATTGTGAGCATTTCCTTATGTGTTTGCTGGCAGCCAGTGTATCTTCTTTAGTGAACTGTCTGTTCATGTCCCTTGCCCATTTTTGAATCAGATTGTTTGTCTTTTTGATGTTGAGGTCTTGAAGTTTTCTATAAATTTCGGAGGTAAGTCCTTTGTCAGATAAATCATAGCCAAATATTTTTTCCCAGTCTGTAAGTTCTCTTTTTACCCTTTTGGAGAAGTCTTTCAATGAGCGTAAGAATTTAATTTTTAAAAAGTCCTAGTCATCTAGCTTCTTCTCCACTGCCTGTGCATTTTGGCTTATGCTTGGCAGTCTATTTATGCCATAAATTAGGACCCCTAGGTTTGCCCTTCTTTTATCTTTTATAAACTTTATACTTTCGAGTTTTACATTTAAGTCTTTGATCCAAGTTGAGTTGGTTTTTGTGTATGGGGTGAGGTATAGATCTTGTTTCATTTTTCTGCAAGTGGATATCCAATTTTACCCGCACCATTTGTTAAAGAGGAGCTCTGGTAGCATAGTGCCTAAGGCACTTGACTGCTATCCAGAAGGCTGGCAGTTCAAACCCACCAGCCACTCCTCGGCAGGAAGGCTGGGCAATCCTACTTCTGTAGTGATACTGCCTCAGAAACACAATGAGGGGTCGCTATGAGTCAGGGCTGACTCGATGGCATATAACAACAACAACAACATTTGTTTAGAGGCTATCTTTCCCCCATTTAGTGGCTTTTGGTCCTTTGTCAAAGATCAGCTGTCCATAGATGGATGGGTCTACTTCTGGGTTTTCGATTCTGTTCCATTGTTCTATCTTGTCTATCATTGTACTAGTACCAGGCTATTTTAACTACTGTGGCCATATAGTAGGTTTTGAGATCCAGGAGCCAACGCTGCAGATCTGTATGGAAGTAAATTGCCTCATCATCCTCCCATGAAGCAACTGGTGGGTTGAAACTGTCTACCTTTTGGTTAACAGCTCAGTGCCTTAACCACAGCGCCACCAGAGTTCCTTATACATAAAAGCTTAATGTAAATGGAAGGGGAAGGTAAATAATGCTTTGTTATGTTATGTTATGTGCCGTCGAGTTGGCTCCGACTCATAGTGACCCCTCCTTGAGTTTCCGAGGCAGTATCACTACAGAAGTAGGATTGCCCAACCTTCCTTCCAAGGAGTGGCTGGTGGGTTTGAACTGCCAGCCTTCTGGTTAGCAGTCAAGTGCTTTAGCCACTATGTTACCAGAGCTCCTAAATAATGGTTAGTCCCTGTCAAATAAAATACCTAAACAACCAGTTGTATCAGAAGTAACACTCGGTGGGGCTCCAGGCAAAGAACGACCCAGAGGGGATTGATTTGGGGATCCTTCTTCCTATTCATCAATAAGAATTTAGGGAGAAATCACTTTGTACATCATACTATTGCAGGTGTTATGAGCTTCCTGAAGATGTATGTGTCTTATTGCTTAGATAAAAATGCCACAAGCTATCTGGGATGAGAAGATGCAGAAAAGTAACTCAATTAGTGAATGGCACAGGAGGGAGGTAGGACTCCAGTGCTGAGCACCATTACACTCTGTTTGAGTCCTAGCTATGCATAAGTCAGCAGAATTCACTGATGTGATGATGGGCATGGTGCCTCATGCACCCTCTGCTTCCTTGAGGAACAAAGCATCAACTCTTGCAAGCTTTGATGACTGTCCAAACAATACCCTCCCCTTTTCCAGATTCAACATGTGATCCGACCTCATCATCATCAGAAGTCATCTTCAGACAAGCATGAGTGAAGCCTTTCCCCAGTCCCTGACATTAGTTTTCTTGTTAATTATCTCAGGAATAAAAAGGAATCTGTCTCCACAGACCACTCAAGCCCTTTACAAGAAAGGTTGCAGGTAATGGCATCTTTTTGCTGACTGCAGTAGTGCTTTTTTCAAACATGAGCACTTAGTTATCCAACAGTAAGTGAATTAAGATGTGAAGCTCCTTTCACTAAAGCAACCCAATAGCTTCAGTGCCCAGTCAGATGAAGCCCCATTTCTAGGAGCTTTTTCAGCCGTATCTCCACCACCCACCACCAGGAAAATGAGCAGCAGGCTCTTATCAGCTATCTCTTTTGCCCCTTTTGCCCAAACTCCACTGGCTTCCTGTATAGCTTATTTTTAAAAGTAAAAATTAGAAAATGGGCAATCTACTTCCATAGTGATACCACCTCGGAAACCCAAGGAGGGGTAGCTATGAGTCGGGTCGACTTGATGGCAAATAACAACAACAACAGTTGATTCTGACTCATGGTGACCCCTTGTGTTACAAAGTAGAACTGCTCCGTAGGGTTCAGTTGGCTCAATCTTTATGGAAGCAGATCACCATGCCTTTCTTCCTGGAAGTCCCTGGGTGGGTTCAAGCCACCACTCTTGCAGTCAGCAGTCAATCACAAACCACTTGCTCTACCTGGAATTTCTCAAATATGCATCCAGTTCTGAAATTATAAAACCATCTAGTTTGGTTCACATATCATCCAGTGAGTAGTTCTCTTTTAGCAAGGAGAACTGTGACTGACGCAAACCCAAAATGCTAGAATTACACTGTTGAACATTGGTTCTATCTTTTCTCCATCTCTTGAGTTTTATAGGAATAACAGATACCATAATAGCTGTTGTCAGAAGAGGCAACTGGATTTTCTGCTTAGAATTTTCTTTTTTAAATCCCTACTTGTATATAATCATGCAAGGAAGGGGTAAGGAATGGTCAGGTTTTAAAGCCTTAAAGTATCAAATAGTTTACACTTGACTGTATCCCATTACATTGTGACACCGTGAACACTCTTCCAAGTTCAATGTCTTTTTAGTTAAAGTCTAAGACAAGGCAATGCGGTCTGTGTGAAAGACTGCAGCCCTTGAACCCATATCGAGACTAGCTGTGTACATTTCAAGCTTTGTGTCCCATGTTTATCTCCTTTGTAAATTGTAGATGTTAACCCTATGCAGCAGGGTCATAAAGTTCATTGCTACTGTGTAAAAATACCCAACATAATGCCTAATATTAAATGGTAGTTCCAGTTACAAATAATACCTAATATGTACTAAGTGCTAGGTACCATGTTATGTGCTTCTCATACATCATCACATTTAACCTATTAATCAACCTATGAGAGATACACCTATTATCTTAGGGTTACCAAATAAAATCCAAGATACTCTTAAATCTGAATTTCAGATAAACAATGAATATATTTTGGTATACATATGCCCCAGATATTGCATGGAACATATTATACTACTACTACTAATAATAATAATAAAATGCATTTGTTTATCTGAAATTCAAATTTACTTGAATGTTTGTATAGTTATTTGCTATATCTGGCAATCCTCTATGATCCCCTTGAAGATAAGACAAGCAGACTCAGACCACTGAAGACACTTGCCCAGGCAAAGAGCTAGCCAGCAAGCTGCAAAAAAGAGATTTGATTCTGTCAGAGTGTCTTTTGGAGCTAAGACCTGACACTGTGCTAGTTCCACTACGAAACTTTGTTGCAGTCAGAAAGCCCAGATGCCCAGATGACTCCACTCTTACCCAGGCCGTCAGAAGAGTAAGTTTCTGTATCTTCCCAGTTCAGACCTCCTGAAACATGGGAATGCCTTCTAGGTAATGGCAATGAGTCAAACAGAAGAGATCATATGATAAGCAGCTACAGCATTTAGTACTTATATGGACTAGGTCAAGACCAAGGGGAAAATCAGGTGACCAGCCTGAAAGGCTGTGAAAGTTGGACAATGAGTAACGAAGACCAAAGAAGAACTGATTTTAGTTTTAATTGTAATCTTAATCTTTGAATTATGGTGTCGGTGAAGAATATTCAATATACCTTGGACTGCCAGCAGAACGAACCAATCTGTCTTGGAAGTACAGCCACAATTGTCCTTAGAAGCAAGGATGGGGAAACCTTGTCTCATATACTTTGGACATGTCATCAGGAGGGACGAGCCCTGGAGAAGCACACCAAGCTTGGTAAAGTAGAGGGTCAGCCAAACAAAGGGAGACCCTCGACAAGACTGACTGACATAGTGGCTGCAACAATGGGCTCAACCACAGCAACGGCTGGGAGGCTAGTGCAGGACTGGGCAGTGTTCTGTTCTGTTGTATGTA
The DNA here is from genome assembly GCF_000298275.1 of Orycteropus afer afer. Classification (NCBI taxonomy): domain Eukaryota; kingdom Metazoa; phylum Chordata; class Mammalia; order Tubulidentata; family Orycteropodidae; genus Orycteropus; species Orycteropus afer. The sequence goes on from NW_006921589.1 coordinate 2,877,933, forward strand.
AGGTTGCTGTGAGTCAGAAGTGACGTGACGGCACCTAACAACACTAAAACAAGCAGTATGAGGAAACTCTGCTTCTTCAGCCTGATGTTTCAATTCCCTGTCACAGGGTCTAACGTGGAGAAGACTATCAGATACATCCAGCACCACCACTGGCTGAGTTACTAGAAAATGGTTCCAATTCCGAATGACCTTATATAGTCACACCTAGGTGTCCACCAGTGTGCATCGATCTGGAATATCCTTCTTCAGTTTTAAGAAACACAGCAAGAGCCAATCACACTGAGCAACTATTTTTAGCCATGCTATTGGGCTCCGTCCTAATCCTCCTCGCCTGTTAACCAATGTTAATGACTATACAATAGCAGTATCTGGTAATCTTTCTCGTAGCTAAACTGCATCAACTGACAGATGCGATGAATCTCCTCTGGGTTCAGTCTTTCTGTTACACCTAAAATAAGAAACCATTAAGGAAGAGGAGAATTTAAGAGTAATATTTCATGAGATGCAATACTCCGTACAATAGCTGAGGCGGCTCTTTGGCCTTCCTTATTCTTGTTTGCCCTTGATGTTGCTTGGTAAACCAGGTTATTGGAACAGCTCCTCACACATAGCTGGTACTTGTAAGCTCACTGTGCTTTGGGGAAGGTGAGTGATTAATGCAGGTTGTTTCCCTGACCTTGAAGAAATATGAAGTCACAGACATAAGGAAAAAACACAAACATTTCACCCACCAGAGAGGCCTGCTGACTCTGCCAACTGTGATCAACTATAACCTGACATAAAGGGATTGGATACCCAGAAAATGCCAAGCATCAAGTTCCATCCTGTGGCTTGTTCAGTCACAAAGAGGAAACACTCTTTGTTCCAGCCCCTTCCATTATGCGTTCATTCTGATAGGCAAAACCACAAGCTAAATCCAGCACAGATAGTTCTCTCTCTCTCTCTCTCTCTCCTTTCCTATCAGAATTAGAGTGAATTATAATAATGTTGTCTAAAGAATTGGCTTTCATTGACAGAGTCCTTCAACCTTACAAAGTACTTCCGAAGCATTAAGTAGATTTTCCCATGTCTGATAAATGAATTAAGTGTCGAAGCCCACGGATATGTATGTGTTACTCACTTTCAGCCATTCACAGTAAGAACCTGGCAGGGAGTCCTGAGGTCTGAGATCTTTCCTGCTGGCACCTGTGCCTCATTGTGTAATCTCAACAAATAATTTACAAGAACTTCTCTGGGATATAAGGAGCCTTGGTGGTATAGGGCATAAGCTATCTGGCTGCTAACCAGAAGGTCAGCTGTTCAAACCCACCAGCTGTTCCCTGGGAGGAAGGTGAGACAATGTACTTCTATAAAGATTTACAACCTTGGAAACCCAGTAGAGGTTGCTATGATTCAGAATCAATTTAATGGCAGTGGGGTTGGGTTTGATTTTGGTGGCACCGTAGTTAAGGCATTCGGCTGCCAACCAAACGGTTGGTGGTTCGAGCCCACCAATCACTCTGTGGGAGCAAAATGAGGCAGACTGCTTCCATAAAGATTTACAGCCTTGGAAACCCAATGCAGGTCATTATGAGTTGGAATCAACTTGATGGCAGTGGGCTTGGTTTGGTTCTCTGAGATATACAGGAGGTGGGGAGAGGGAGTGTAACTTGGTGATATGATGGTTAAGCACTTGGCTTCTAACTTCAAGTTTGGAGGTTCGAACCCACCAGCAGTTCCATGGGAGAAAAGACCAGGCTATCTGCTTCCATAAAGATTACAGCCTAGCAAACCCTACTGGACAGTTCTACTCTGTCACATAGGTCCCTACAAGTCAAAACAGACTGGATGGTATCTAACAACAAATATATATATATATATATATATATACACAAAAATATATAATGTATTTGTGTGTGTGCATGCGTGTGTGCCTAAGCATGCAACCCAATCTGCTTTTTGAGTATTGATGCTTGATGACCAGTGAATTTCAACAAAGATGGCAAAAGGACAGTATCGAGTTCTGTGGAGAGTACAACACTGTCTCCACTTGAATACACCTTTATCTTCAAATTTCCACCTATGACTCTAATATTTCTAACTTCATCCAAGTTATGCCATTCATCTTCATGCCATCAAGTAGAGTAAAACTTTTGGAGAATTTATATCATTAGGAGGAGGGACAATCCAGAGATAAAACGATATGTATTTTGATCTATTCAATACCTCACTTTTCTAAGTGCACTCAACATTTTATGACGAGTTTCCACTGTTAACTTACTAGGTATTAGCTGGGTCCTCATAGAGAATATGGCCTTGTCTCATGGCATTGTCCAACATTTATTCACACACTAACATATCTCCTATTTTTTTCCAACCACATTCTTACCTTTTGGAGGCTATCATGTATTAAAGGCATGCAAGGAGAAGCTTGATATTAATTATGAATTGGTTTGAAAGCTCAAGAAACTTTACATCTCCTTCATTTGCTGACATTTATATAATGACTCTCTTTTCTTCCTTTTATTCCCAGATAATTGAGTTAGAATAGTCTGTGAAACAATCAAACTTTCAGAAAGACCTTTGGGCCTACTGGAACCATCAGTAAAATAAGACTACATACATACAGTAAAGAGATGCCTCTTTCCCCTATCTGGAACATAAATTCTAAAATTTAAGATTTGGAAGCCTGGGGAATAAGTTTTATTGCAGCCTATTTAAGGAGCTCTGGTGGCACAGTGCCTAAGGCATTTATTTGACTGCTAACCTGAAGACTGGCAGTTCAAACCTACCAGCCTCTCTGGGGATGGGGCAATCTACTTCCATAAAGATTTACCACCTTGGAAACCCAATACCAAAAAACCAACCATCGTATAAGTCAGAATCAACTTGATGGCAGTGGATTTCAGTTTACTTAAGAACTGAATCGACATGACAGCAAATAACCACAATTTAAGAATTAAAGGAACAAGGTACAAATGTGACAGTTATGTAGCTGTTCCTGTTAATAAAGTCCATGTTGTTCCCCTGCCCCACTGTGGATGTGGGTGAGGAGTGATGGGATGAGATGTGGCTGGATTCTGCTGAAGAGGCTTAGCCTATCTTTCCAACATTGAAGTGAACCAGGCACAGACTTCAATGTGTCAGAAAGTGCAGCTACCTAAAAATGTGCTAGCTGCTGAGCTATAAATGATCCTTATCCTAATTTTATTATGTCATTAGCCTCATTTTTTTAATTCCAGAATGGTCTCTCTATGTTGGAGTCCATATATCTCAGTTCTTGACTGATAGCTCGCTTTTCTTCATTTTAGATTGTTTTTCCCTTTGTATTGTTGTTAGGCTAATCTTTCTTATAAAATAAGCCCAGGAGCCTTTACCTTCAGCATTTGCATTCTTTATGCACATTTGATTATTTTGCTTTTTAGAATTCATTCTTTTCTAGTATCTATCATCTCTCTTACTAGCTTCCATGTTGTTGTTTGTTGCCTTAGAGTCAGTTCCAACTCAGGGCGACGTGACGGATGCAGACAGAGCACAAGGCTTGCAAGCCTGTAACTTTTCAGAAGCACACCACCAGGCCTTTCTTCCCAGGTGCCTCTGGGGTGATCTGCAGCCACAAAACTTTCCACTAATATCAAAGTGCTCAACCATTTGCGCTACTCTAACTTACATATTGCCCCATTATTCATACCTTATTTCTCTGCTTCTTAAAATATCTGTTACAAAAGGTTGTCAGAGCGAGAGCGAGAGCGAGAGAGCAAGAGTGAGAGAGAGAGGGAGAGATTCCTTTTGCTTTTCTACTTTGGGTAAAGGAATTTCTGCTTTAATTTTCCTTTCATTGGTTTGTCTGCTTCCAGCATTTCTTTTTGATACTGTGCTCAGTTTAATTTTTTCATCCATTCTCCTTTACCAGAGGGATATATGCTCCCTTATTCTGTTAAACTGTTTCATGTATTTTTATACCTCCATTATGTTTATCATTCACTCACTGTCATCAAGTCAACTTGATTCATAGGGACCTCTCCTTGGTTTCCAAAGTGGCATCTCTATGGAAGTAGATTGTCCAATCTTCCTTCTGAGGAGTGCCTGGTGGGTTTGAACCTCCAGCCTTCTGGTTAACAGTCAACTGCCTGTTTATAAGACCCTCATTTTCTATTCTCTGCTAATGTTAAGTTATTCTTTCTCCTTTCTCCTTTCTCCATTAACAAAGATATTTAAACTACAGACTGCTGTGCAACCTTCTCCTAATTATCACGTCTTCATCAGTATTCAGTCAGCTTCAACTTAGATTAGTGTATTAATTCACTCTACTTGTGAATGAAGAGTACGTAAATATACCTTCCAATGAAAAACAGTACTACCCTTCAGAATCTCTATTTAAATTGTTGTCAGCTGTGGTATTTAAAACGCTGGGGGAAAAAATGTAAGATAGAAAAAAGGAGATAAAAGACAGGTAGATTCTGTGAAAATATACTATTTTATAACAAAACATGCTTTTTTTTTTATGCTTTCACAATCTATATGTTCCAAAGAGCCTTAAAAAGACCTAGCCTAACCTACAGATAATCACATTGAGACACGCTGACCATCTTTGTATGAGTAATGACCACATTTTGCAGGCTTGCTGTAATTAATGAAAAACCTTTCTTCATAGAATTTGAGATATTCCCATTCAGATGAAGCTAGGCTACTGCATACTACCCCTCACCAGGATGATTATCCTATACAATAAATTAATGTGCTATATTACTTAAGGTTTTCTTCATGCTTAATTATAGTTTCTCCATCTAATTATAAATTAGAGACAATAATCAAATCTCACTCTAAACGGCTGCTGAGACTAATGAATTTTCCCATCTGTCACAGAGGGAAGCTTCCCTAAGCCATTTTCCTACCCCTAGACCAGGCTGAAGGCCTCTCTTAAGTATTCTCTTAATACCATGTCTTTCTCCTTGATAAGGAGCCTTGGTGTGCAGTGGTTAAGTGTTCGGCTGCCAAATGAAATGAGGGTTCAAACCTACCAGTCACTCCAAGGGGAAGAAGATAGGCAATCAGCTTCTGTAATGATTAGCAGCCTTGGAAACCCGATGTGGCAGTTGTACTTTGTTCTATAGGATCGCTATGAGTAGGAATCAACATGACAGCAATGGGTTTTGCATCTCCTTGATTGCACTTAGCACAATGGTAATTATTTAAAGATTGATGTAATTATCAGCTGTCTTCCTTACCATCTACTAAGTTCCACATGAGCATGGACTTGTCCTGGTCAAAACTTGTCAACCACAGAAATGATCTCAATAAAGATTTGTTGACTGAACACAGAATGAACTCCAATATCATAAACCCAAACTAAGGCTAAGAAAACCATATTACATAATACCTTAGAGCAGCCTAAGAATGACACTTTCTGAACTAACTGTAAGCTCAAAACATTTCCCTCTTAAAAATGAACCAAACCCCAAAATCCATTGACTCTGAGTCGATTCTGACTCATAGTGACCCTAGAGGAGAGAGTAGAACTTCCCCACGGGGTTGAGCCATCTGGGCTCCTACAGTGAACATGTAACTCCAAACACCAAAGCAAAAAGCCACAGCTAACCATATTTCACATGTGAGTGATATTTGGAAGGTTGTGTATAAATGCTTTTCAGTAGATGAAGTAAATGAACAAATTGAAAGGAAGACAAATTTTGTTTTTGGAGTCTGTTTTAATTCATCACAGAGATTTGCTAGTACACAATTAAAGATATTAATTTCTCAAAGGGAAAGTAGTCCTTTACCTTGAAACAATCATATTTTGAATGATGATTCCTTTATGAACTACAAATCAAGTCTTCCAGCTAGTCACACTACAAAACCATTCTGAGAGAGATTCATGAGTTCTTCTGCACGGTTTTGCAATAGGGCAAGAGATTGGTGAGGCTTTTCTCTGCCTTGTATGTCATGTGGGTATGAAATCTCAGTATGGCTGTGTATAGAGTTCACTATACAAAGCACTGCTGTGAGATTATTGCTTCTCTGACACTAACGAAAGAAACTAACCTCAAGGCCTGGGCACAGCAAATAACTCATGGGAGCCATGAATGAAAGGCCCCTTCCGCATTTCCAAATGTAGGACCAAAAAAGAGGATATTTGCACATGCTTTGGGAGTGGAGTACAATCTTGATCATTGTATATTTTAAGCCAAATCTGAGTTTTGTTATTATCTTCGTGTTCATCATTTCTTGTTTTTAGTGTTACTCTAGTCTTCTCTAGACTGTTTCCAACTTTTAGCTATTAAACAAATTAGAAAGTGAATAGCCTTGACTATTTGAAATAAAATTTTTGCATATACATTCTGTTACAGATTTAGCTTTTCCATTCACAAAAATAAGCAACTGAGTGTCTTGCTCATGTTGGAAGAAGAAAGAGGAAAGGGACGAAAGAGAGAGAGGAAGAACAGAAAGAAGGAAGGGAGGCAGAGAAGGAGAGAGGAAAAATCAGAGAGAAAGAATAGACAGGGAGAGAGGAAGTGAAGGCGGAAGGGAGGGAAAAGGAGGGTAAGGACTTGGAACAGGCTAATTTAAACTAAAGCTAGCCCTCTGCTGCAGCCTGCTGACAGTCTAGAGAACTACAATTGAGAACCATTTATTAGTGCCAATAAGAGATTTATTTTAAATCAAACCGCCTTCACTATTCTGTTATATATTAATCCAATGAGCTGGCCTGAAGCAAAGCACCACAACTGTAATTTCACAATTGGGAAACAGGTTAACTGTTGGTAAAGGTACCCATAAATATCACACTCTGCTTCCTTATGTAGGAACAGCCTGATGCTCCAAATCAGAAAGTAATAACCCGGCTCCCAGCCAATCTCTGGTTAGTTAGCTTCCCTTGAAAGAAGTTCACTTTGACACAGGTAAGAATATGATGGGGGCAGAGAACAGATGACAATCACCTGATCAAGGGATTCAGCTCAGCATCACTTTGAAGATTCAAATTTGCTCAGAAGCTCCAAGACTATATCTGAATACTTGGGACATACAAAAGCTGTGTAGAAAGAATAAAACAGCTATTGTGAAATGGACAGAAATGTATATCTTGGGGATCTGGGTGGAAATAGGCTGTAGTCTTTGGAGCAGTTGTTTCTCTCTGCTGTTCATTAAATCTTCTTGATAAATCCTCGGTAAATCCTCTTGATCAGAAATGAAGCACCAACCCACTCACTCTATTATTAAACTCAAAACTTTAGCTGTTCCCTAGTAGGTGAAAGAACAGTCATTGAGAAGCCTTTAGGACAGAGAAAAATTAACACTGAAGAAGAGAAGTTAATCTTGTTTGGAAATGGCCGATGGAGATAAAAGTACCAGGACAAGGACCCAAGAAGCAAAACACCATAAGAAGGATGGTCCACAGCTGGGCTGCAGGGCAGAGGTGGCAGCCGGGCTGCGGGGGCAGAGACCGTGCACTGAGATAAGGGTTTTATCCGGTGGTGCAGGTCCCTCATGGCATCTGCAGGCACGCACTCCAATCACAATGGCTACAACTAGTTTAATTAAGTCTTAGATTTCAGATTTAAAAGAAACAAAAATCACTTATTTTGAACTGAATTTAAAAAGAAAAGTCTTCATATACTAGGTGGAGCAAAACTCTGAATTTTTCTTTAAATTCCTATAAAATGTAAACCATGCAAGAACCTTGGAACCGAATGACGAAGCCATGGATTGGGAGCTGTGTGTAGCACAACTCTGTTTCCAAGTGAAAAAAAGATGAGGCTAATATTTTGAATCTGATAAAAGAAAAAAAAAAAAAACTCCTTTGGTGGCAAAGGATGCATTCTTCGTGGCTTTGGAGAGTGAGAATTCGAAACTAGAAGATCCTCTAAGTTTGGGAGAATTGTGATATAAATAATATGAATAATAATAGATCTAATGAGTGAGCAGTATGTGCTCACAAAAGCCCATAAGGTATTATAACCTGTTTCAGATGAGAAAACTGACCCTTTGAATGGGAATGTTCAAGTCATGACGTCAGAATCTATACTCCCTATAATAGTACATGGGCCATACTTGTTGATCTTCTGAAACAGATGGGGACATTCTGCACATAGACAGACAGACAGATAGATAGCTTTTCCTTCCAATATTCTTTGAAATAAGGATGTGATGTATAAGTGAAAATAAATTATGCGAGTAATTTATAATGTATCTAATGAAACATTACACTGCTCTTAAGAAAACTATTTGCATTGTTATTGTTCTTGTTAGGTGCCGTCAAGGTGATGTCAACTCACAGTGAAGACCAGAGTAAAATGTAACAGAGTGAAGCTGCCCCATAAGGTTTCCTAGGCTACAACCTTTATGGAAGCACCAGATCTTTCTCCCATGGAGTCACAAGGTGGATTCGAACCACTAACCTTTCAGTTAGCAGCCAAGCACTTACCTGTTGCGCCACAGGCCTCCTTAAGAAATCTATGAGGGGTTAAATAAATCAGAATAAAACAGTAAGAGAATAAAACTCAGAACTAACTTTACACCAAGCTAAATAGTGAAATGTTGTCATTATGTAAATACAAAAACAAGTGGAAAAGAATTGGCTAATAATCTTCTATTTCTCTCCTCTTTCTCTAACTATTTTCCTATATTATAATATCTCCACAACAAATACAAGCATCACTTCAGAACCTCTGAGAAGCAGATGCCAAGACAGGAATCAACACACAAGCAACTTACCAGGCAAATGCACATAAGGAATGGTCTGGATGAAGGCACAAGGCAGCAGGTAGAGCCTCCAATTGTGTGGCAGGTCCGCCAACTGGGAAGGACGGGGAAGGCAGAGAGATCAGGGAGAGGAGCCCTGGACTACGCACTGTTCCAGGAAAGTTCGGTGTCGCTGATGGGGAGCTCACTCATTAGAGGAGTGCGGTACTTGGACAGGAATGGGTCTACAACAGTACCTCCAATATGCTCAGTCGTTGGCAGGGAACAGCCTTAGGGAAGTGTGGCTTCAGCTCGAATCCAAAAGAGGGGCTGAGGCTCTTCCTCGGCTCAGCTCCACAGCATCAGACCTGAGCAGCACACATGCTTGGCTGTCAAAGGCCACATGTAGGTTGTAAATTCTCTGCTGCTACTGTGGTTTCCAGCCAAACAATGTACAGGCATGTGAGTTAAACATTTACCTCAAGTAGACACACGCCCTGGAGAGAACAATCATGGGAGAAGGAAGGGCTGCTTATGCACAGGGAGATAGCTCAGGGTGCAGAAGAGTATGAAGGGATGGACACTGGGAGGAGGTAACTATGGGGAGGAAGTGGGAGGGGAGCTGCTGCATTGTAAATTTTGGTCAATGACATGAGACAAAGTATATGTGAACTGCTGTATGAAAAGTGAATTTACTCTGTAAATCTTCAGCCAAATCCTAATAAAAAAAAAAAAGAAAAAAAATTCTCTGCTGCTGCTTCTAGTGTCTTGTTGTTGTTGTCATTACATTTTATTTTATTGTGCTTTAGGTGCATATTTACAGGACAGAATTTGTTTTACATTTAACAGTTTGTGTACATTCAATTTCACTCCCCAATTACCATCCCCAACCCTAACTCACTCTCCTCCTCTCCCTTGCCAGTGACCCCCCCACACACACCCCATTCCTGTGCCCTTCTTAGTTATGCTCTCCTGGCTGTCCAGCTTTTCGTCTGTATGACTTTGCCCCCCTGGTGCCCCATGGCCAGTTGCTCCAAGGGATGTATCTCCATAGAGTAGGTGGGTGCATAGCCCTGGGTTGAGTGTTCTGCATTTAAGTCTTATTACTGTTGGGCTGAGAGCCAGTCCCTGGGAGTGAGTTTTTTTCCAGGCCCGAAATGTACCCCAGAGCCATAGTATTTGCAGTCCCACCAGACTCCATCCGACCAGTAATTCTATCATAAATATTCTGTTTGTGAATTTTGTTCCACGTTCTACTTCCCACCCTATTCAGGATCTCCAGTATCGATCCCTTACCAAGTGGTAGGCATTGGTAGCCAGGCACCAATTAGTCTTCTGGTCTCAAAGTCCATAATATCCTAGGGCTGACTGTTTCCAAATGCCCTTGGTTTTCTTCACTCTTCACTTCTGATGATAGGAGACCATTAGCTGCATCCTAGATGGCCACTTGAAAGCTTTTAAGACCCCAGTTGTTACTCATCAAAGTAGATTGCAGAACAAGATTTTTATGTATTATATTGTGCCAATTGAGTCTGGTGTCCCCCAGTCCCACAGTCCTGCATGTCTGGCTGTCTATGAGGGAATGCTCCATGTCTGTCTTCTGTTGCTTCTGTAATGATTGAGGTTATTTTGTATCACTAGTATCTGTGCAAGATTATCCTCAGCTGAATCTTATCATTTATCTAGAATATATTCCTGTTCCCTGACCCCCATGTGATCGTCTCAGTTGTCTATGTATTTATTTGTAGCCTGGTGTTTGGTGCTAGTTGTAATGCAGTACTGTGGATATACTGGTATTAGCCTCTGTTGTCCATAACTTACGTGCACAATTCAGTGTCCTCCCTTTCCCCAATGTTATCATGCTGGTCACAGACTCTTTCCATACCATCTCTCCCCTTACCCAACTCAGCGTGTGGCCCCCAACTAGTCTGAAATTTTCCCCTCTACTTCCCTCTCATCCCCGGTAACCTACAAAGTGAGTTCCCTTCCCTAAGCTAACCCTTCCTTGACTTTTTACAGTAATGGGCTCATTCAATATTTGTCCTTCTGCGACTGACTTATTTCACTCAGCATAATGTCCTCCAGGCTCATCCACATTGTGACATGATTCACATATCCTTCATTGCTCTTTAATGTTGCATAGTATTCCACTGTGTCAATGTACCATAATTTGGTTATCTATTCACTTGTTGATGACCATTTAGGTTGTTTCCATCTCTTTGGTATACTGAATCATGCTGCATTGAACATGGGTATGCATATGTCTGTTCAGGTCCTGTCTCTCATCTCTTTAGGATATATTCTTAGTGATGGAATTGCTTGCTCAAATGGTATTTATATTTTCAGTGTTTTTAAGGAAATGTCATACCATTTGCCACAATGGTTGAACCATTTTACAGTCCCACCAGCAGTATGAGAGTTCCAATCTCTCTGCAACCTTGCCAGGATTTGTTATTTTCTGTCCTGGTGAACTTTGCTATTATTGCAGGGGTGAGATGGTATCTCATTGTTGTTTTGATTTGTACCTCTCTAATGGCTCTGGTGGCATAGTGCCTAAGGCATCTGACTGCTAACCAGAAGGCTGGTGGTTCAAACCCACCAGCTACTCCTCAGAAGGATAACTGAGCAATCTACTTTCGTAGTGATACCACCTCAGAAACTGAAGGAGGGGTCATTATGACTTGGATCCGACTTGACAGCAGTGAGTTTGGGTTTTTTTGGTTTCATGGCTAATGATCATAAGCAATTTGTCATCTTTTTGTTGGGCGCCAGCATATCGTCTCTAGTGAAGTGTCTATTCATGTTCTTTGGCCATCTATTTCCACCATGATTATGCTCTGTCCCAATTCTTCTTAATTTATGTCTCTTTCCCTACACTTGAAATATACTGAGAAACTGGCATTTGCATACTGTGTGCCAATGATTTTGTGTTCCTCCATTTTCTATACTGTGACCTCAACTTACCAAAACTGATAATTTTTCTAAGTCTATTCATAAGGGGGTTGGTTAAAGAAACACTGAGAAGGAAAAACAAAAAGGTAAAGAAAAAAAATCAAGATAATTTGTCCTCGATATTAAAAAACAGTGAAATTTAGTCCCTGTATGCCTCCTACTTATTATTCAAGCTATTCAAGATTATCACTTAACACTGAGATTTGCCACTTGAAATCATACAAATGGATTTTGCTCACATTATTAATGTCATTTAAAAAATAATTTGACTTTACCCAAGGTCTTAAGTTCCTACGATCTTCCCTCTTGACAGATATTGAACATCATTGTAGCAAAGCATTCTTTCATCATGTAGCACACATGGGTCTCTTTTTCATGATTGTGCACTTTCTTCAACACTGACTTAAAATTAGGACATAATTGTTGACCACCCACGGTGGGGTCTGAATAAATGATGGTGTGAACTGGCACACATATTTTGTCAAAACTGATGCCAGTGTGCTTCTTCCAGCTGATCAGGACTCACAAGATAATTGTTTTAGCAACAAAAATCTATGGATCACTTCTCCCTCTTACACGTTCAGTGTGTATACTAAGTGGAACCTCATTCTCTGCCTATCGGTGAAATCTAACCCTAAATGGAAGTGTCTTCTGACATTGCAGAAGTGATAATAGCTGTCCTACCACATTAAACACCAGTGAAGGTCCACAATGTCCAACAGCATCATTGGATAAAGGAAGTTGCCAGCAATGTGTTATGCTTTCCCTCTAAGCAAAATATTTTCCACCAAATTCCAAGGTGGTTTTATAAGCTTCTACCGATTGAGATATTTCAACAAACAGATGCCCCATTGGAGGCACTCACTCGGTTATGCCAAGAGATTTGGAAGACAGCTACCTGGCCAACTGACTGGAAGAGATCCATATTTGTACCCATTCCAAAGAAAGGTGATCCCACAGAATGTCGAAACTATAGAACAATATCATTAATATCACACACAAGTAAGATCTTACTGAAGATAATTCAAAAACGTTTGCAGCAGTATATTGACAGAGAACTTCCAGAGGTGCAAGCTGGATTCAGAAGATGATGTGGAACAAGGGATATCATAGCTGTTGTCAGATGGATCTTGGATCAAGGCAAAGAATACCAGAAAGATGTTTACTTGTGTTTTATTGACTATGCAAAGGCATTTGATTGCATGGATCATGATAAATTATGGACAACATTGAGAAGAATGGGAATCCCCGAGCACTTGATTGTACTCATGAGGAACCTGTACCTTGACCAGGAGGCTGTCGTTCGAACGGAACAAGGGGACACTACATGGTTTAAAATCAAGAAGGGAGTGTGTCAGGGTTGTATCCTTTCCTCACACTTATTCAATCTATATGCTGAGCAAATAATCCAAGAAACTGGACTATATGAAGAAAAACATGGCATCAGGATTGGAGGAAGAATCATTAACAACCTGAGATATGCAGACGATACAACTTTGCTTGCGGAAAGTGAGGATGACTTGAGGCACTTACTGATGAAGGTTGAAGAATACAGTCTGCAGTATGGATTATATCTCAATATAAAGAAAACAAAAATCCTCACAACGGGACAAATGAGCAACATCACAATAAATGGAGGGAAGATTGAGGTTGTCAAAGAATTCACATTGCTTGGTTCTACAATTGATGCCAATGGAAGCAGCAGTCAGGACATTAAATGACATGTAGCACTGGGAAGTTCAACGCTGAGGAGCAAGGATGTCTCCTTGAAGACGAAGGTGCACCTGACACAAGCCATGATATTTCCAATCGCCTTGTATGCATGTGAGAGCTGGACTATGAATAAGGAAGACGAAAAAGAGTTGATGCTTTTGAGCTGTGGTGCTGACAAAGAATGCTGAAAGTACCATGGACTGCTAAAAGAACTAACAGATCTGTCCTGGAGAAAGTGCACTAGAAATGCTCCTTGGAAGTGAGAATGGCCAGACTTTGTCTCACCTATTTTGGTCATATTGTCAGAAGGGACCATTCCCTGGAGTAGGATGTCATGCATGGTAGGGTGGAGGGCCTACGAAAGCGGGGGAGGCCTTCAACGAGATGGATTGACACGGTGGCTGCGATGATGGGCTCAGGTATAGCAGGGATCATGGAGCTGGCACGGGATCAGGCAGTGTTTTGTTCTGCTGTGCATGGGGTCGCTATGAGTCAGAAACAACTCAACAGCACCTAACAACACAACAACAGGCAATGGTGTAATTTGTGCCTGTTTTTGCAGTGAGAAATGCAACCCTGACAGCTTCCACTTGTAGTTTTTTTCTCTTTTGCCCTTTTGTTGTTGTTGTTAGATGCCATGGAGTCAATTCTGACTCATAGCGACCCTCTGTACAATAGAAAGAAACACTGTCTGGTTCTGCATCATCTATACCATCATTGCTGTTTCAGCCCATTGTTGCAGCCACTGTGTCAATTCATCTCATTGATGGTCCTTCTCTTTTCTGCTGACCAGCTACCTTACCGAGCATGATGTCCTTTGTAAAGGACTGGTCCCTCCCAATAACACGTCTGAAGTCTCACCATCCTTGTTCCTAAGGAGCGTTCTCTCTGAACTTCATTCTTCTAGCAGTCCATGGTATATTCTTCTCTTTTTTTTTTTTTTAAGAATTTATTTTACATTCAACGCAATGTTACATGTACATTTAGTTTCACTCCCCATTTACCATGCCCAACCCTAACCCAGTGTCCTCTCCTCGCTGCCCAGTAACACTCCCCCTGGGCCCCTCATAATTATGCACTCCTGTTTGTCCTGAATTTCCTCAGTGGGAATGTTGCCCCTCTGGTGCCCCATAGTCCATTGCTCCAAGGGATGCATTACCATGGAGGATGTGGGTGCATCATCCTGGGTTGAGTGGTCAGTATGTCCATCTTGTTAACTATTGGGCTGAGAGCCAGCCCCAGGGGTATGTTTTATTCCAGGCGCAAAATGTATTACGGAGCCATAGTATTGGGGGTCTCACCAAATTTCATCTGACCAGTAATTCTGGTCATCATTGAGTTTTTGGATTTTGTTCCATGTTTTTCTTCCTACTCTATCCAGATCTCCAGATCTGGTCCTTTCCTGAGAGGTTGGCATTGGTAGTCGGGCACCATCTAGTTCTTCCAGTCTCAAGGGCTATTGTGTCATAGGGCAGATTGCTTCCAAATGCCCTTGTGTTTTTGCACTTTTCTTCACTTCCAACACTAGGAGACCTGCATCTCAGATGGCTGCTTGAAAGCTTTTAAGACCCCAATCGCTACTCAACAATGTAGGATGCAGAACAAGGCTTTTATGTATTTTGTTGTGCCAACTGAGTCTGGTGTCCACCAGTACTATGGTCCTGAGACAGTAGATCTATTGAATATCTCTCCCATAGTGTCTGGGTGTCTGTGAGGGATTACTCTGTGTCTGTCTTCTATTGTTTCTGTAAGGATTGTGTCACTGGTGTCTGTGCAAGATTAGCCGCAGCTGAATCTATCCTTGGTCAAGAGTATACTCCTATTCCTCACCAACACCATAATTCAAAGGCATCAGTTCTTCTTCGGTCTTCCTTATTCAGTGTCCAGCTTTCACATGCATAGGACTCGATTGAAAATACCATGGCTTGGTTCAGTCACACCTTGGTCCTCAGAATGACACCTTTGCTTTTAAGCACTTCAAAGAGATCTTTTGCAGCAGAATTGCCCAGTGCAATATGTCATCTGATTGCTTAACTGCCACTTCCATGGCCATTGACTGTGGATCCAAGTGAAATGAAATCTTGACAGCTTCAACCTTTTCTCTATTTATCATGACATTTCTTACTGGTCAAGTTGTGAGGATTTTTGTTTTCTTTATGTTGAGGTGTAATCCATATTTTGCTCTTTAAACATAAATAAATAACTTACTATTTTTTGCTTCACTTAGAAATTTTTGATTGCTATACCAAAGTGGTGATTGTGCAGTTCTGTGAAAACAATTTATTAGAGAAGGCTTTATGCCACTATTTGACCAAGTTCATAGTAGAGGAACAATAGGAATTTGCAGAGGTAGAAGGAATATGCACATTTCCCATATTCAGTAGCTCAATTTTTTTTTCAGCTGTTTTTGCAAGGTTTTCACACTCAGAATTTCACTTCACCCAACATGTAAATATTTGATGTTTACTGGAGTCCTAGTTACTCTGTGTATATATTGTAATTTGACTTATAGTTGCTGTTATTTATACTGTGATTTGGGTGAAAGTTTATAGACCAAACTGGTTTTGCATTCAATAATTCATACACATTTTGTTTTGTGACATTGACGGCAATCCCCACAATGTAACAACATTCTCCCCACTTCCTCCCTGGGTTCACCATTTTCCCTTATCCTCCCTCATGCTTATCTTTTTCCATGTCCTTCTCTCCTATCCCTTCCTGCCTTCTGAGCTTTATCTGTGGGCAAATGCTACCCTTTGGATCTCCTATGGTTGATTATAGTTATTATTTGCATCACTGCTTTTATACTTCAGTCACTTTTACATATTTATTTACTTTTGCAATTAATGTAAATAATAATAATATAAAATTATCAAATGGATCAAATAGAATGAGGATGATCTATAATAGTAAAGATTAACTTCCCCTTGTTATCCGAATGCTAAGCAAGACTTATTGATGCAGCCTTTGTAGTGAATGCAAAGTCTTTAAGAACATAATTATTAAAAAATAAAGGAATGTCTGTAATCAACACAATTATCCTTATCTTTCAATTTTATGAAATGTCCATTAAAATATGTTCCATAACATTTTCTTCATTAGAGATCAAACTTTTGTGTAGTTCTTGATGGAAACCACCAGAACTACCATCGGCCAGAGACTCCCCATTGAGAAGTACTGTTGAAGAGCAAGCAATAATCTTGGATGTGTTGACTAAGACCAACTAGTGGCCTAGCACAGGGACTTTTACATTTATTGCCCACTAGATGTATCAGATTACCTTTGGCTGCCTGGCTAAAAAGGAATAAAACCATAGCAGCAGAGTAATAACTTTCACATAAAGAAAAATTCAGAAGTAGGATTTTTGAGGGCCCATTCAACAAATGGAGAATGCCCTAGTGCTTCAATGGTTAAGCACTTGGCTGCTAGCCAAAAGGTCAGCAGTGCAAACCTACTAGTGGCTCTGCAGAAGAAAACAATTGATGATCTGCCTGTAAATAATACAGACTGGGGAACCCTTTCGGGTAGTTCTACTCTGTCTGAAAGAGTCTCTGTGAGTCAGAATCAACTCAAAAGCACACAACAACAACATTCAACAAATTAGTAAAGTCATATATTCGACTTGTTTCTCTTGTCTTCCCTCTTGTTAGTTGAAAAGCTCTATCTTCATGAGTTATCCGAAGTTTGAAGATGGGCACAAAGCTCTCTCCTTATACATCCCCCTTTGTACCACAGCAGAAATTGCTATCTGCCCACCTCAGAATTATCCTACTAGAGGAATCAGGGATCTGGTGGATTTATACATCAGTTTCGAGGAGTCATTGGTTGGGAAGGCTGCTGGAGTGGAAGGAAGGGAGAAGAGAGCTACTAGTCTCTCAGAACTTCCAACTTGTTAATGTGGGCAGAGTGGCTTTCTGTGGTTCTGGAAAAGGCCCTGACTCGGAGAAGGATACCAGCTGCTAGAAATTGGCTGAGATACTTTGAAATTACTGAGATCTTAGAGAGATGAGGTGGGGTACAAGAGTCAGTAGATTGGAGTGGGGAAGGGAGGGAAGAAAGACAATGCAAGGGTTACTCCTTGGCTGTCCTTTGAAGCACTGGGTTGATTATGCTGAGATGGGCAGAAATTTGTGGATGATCTAGAATGCTGCCAAAAGGGACATGGAGGCAGCATCTTCTGACCTTCTCTAACTTCACAAGAGGAAGACAGAATCACCATCAACAGCCCAAAGCTGATTCCTCTGAGGCCAGACATGCTGCCTCCCTCCAGCCTTTTACCAATTCTGATGCCAACCATCCCTCCCACGGCACTCACTACTCCTCTGCTGGGTTTGATAATTCGTTGCAATGGCCACACAGAACTCCCAGACAATATTCACAATTATGGGGTTTATTAGGGAAATAATAGGCTACAATTCAGGTTCAGGATTGCACTCAGGATACATTCTCCAATCAGGATGATCTCCCCTCTGCTGTGCCCTTGGACATGCTGCTCTGGCCATTGGCCTCTCGGCCTGGCCTCTGCCTTGTTCAGGCAAGTGTTACAAAGCTTTTTTAGCTCTGCTGATAGGTGCACCTAGGTGTGCCCCCACTCTGTCAGCAAGCCTCCTGCCCAAGGGCACTCAGCTTTCTCGCTCTGTGGGCCAGGTAAGCTTGCTGCTCTATCTCATGCCTCTCAGTTCCACTGCCACCATCTCTCTGCTGGGGCATCTCTCTACCCAGGCATCTCTGCCAAGGAGGTCCAGTAAAGGGATCAGGTCCACAGATGCACTCTACTTCACCTTCAGCTCTTCTCTCTTGATGGCAGTGTGATGCCCTCTCTGCCTCTAGGCAGGCTCATTTTTTTTTTTTTTTTTTTTTTGATTTGGGTGAAGATTTACAGAGTAAATTCACTTTTCATACAGCAGTTCACATATACTTTGTCTCATGTCATTGACCAAAATTTACAATGCAACAGCTCCCCTCCCACTTCCTCCCCATAGTTACCTCTTCCCAGTGTCCATCCCTCCATACTCTTCTGCACCCTGAGCTATCTCCCTGTGCATAAGCAGCCCTTCCTTCTCCCATGATTGTTCTCTCCAGGGCATGTGTCTACTTGAGATAAATGTTTATCTCACATGCCTATACTTTGTTTGGCTGGAAACCACAGGTGTGGGTTCAATTCCAGACCTGAAGGGCAGCTAGGGGCCATAGTCTCAGTGGTTCCACCAGGCTCTATTGGACCAGCAAACCTGGTCCCCACCTTTTTTTCTTTTTTTGCCTCCAAATGATTTTGAGTTTTGTTCCACACTGTTCTCCCTCTCTATGCAGGATCTCCTACATCCCTTCCAAGTGGATGACAGTGGTAGCTGGGCACCATCTAGTTCTTCTGGTCTCATAGTTGTATAGGTTGCAGATCGGATGGTGTACCAGTCACTAGGACTAATTGTTTCCATTAATTTTGGTTTTCTTGGGCAGGCTCATTTTTAAGACAAAACTAACCAGTCCCAACATCAGAGTTGTACACACCTTATTTGCATGGTCCCACCCAGTAATCCAGTGGAAGTTACAAAGACTATGGCTAGAAAAGCTATAGAAGTAATTCACTGCACTGCAAATGTGAAGAGAAAATCTGATGGAGAGCCAGGCATGTGGGGACAAACACATGAGATGGCTCCCAGGGAAACTCATAGAAATACCTGTAAGAAGGGCTAAGATTTTACAAAGTCACATGTGGCCCCAAATTATCATAATTTGAATATTATTGGAAATATGACCTTATTTGTAGCTGCGGAAAAGTGATACCTAGAAATATAATTTACTTAGTAACAAGACTGCTTATAGTTTATCATCTCTGAAATGCTATAAGTACACAACACAACCATGTTCAAAGAAAGCAGACCCTAAAACCCTATAAAAACAACAGCCCTTTGATATAAATAATTCAATTTATTTCCAAAACTGTAATCAAAGAATGAGAATGGTTGTTCTGGTTACCTAGTGCCGCTCTGACTGGAATATACCACAAATGGCATGGCCTTGACAAACAGGAATTTATTCTCTTACAGTTTGGAGGGTTTAAGTCCAAGTTCAAAGTGCCAGGCTCTAGGGGCTGAGTGAAAGCCCCTCAACCTTGGGGTCCAGCTCTGCCTACTGCTTCAGGCCCACTGGAGCTAGAGGCATTTCTTCACTCAGACAGCTGCTGGCTGCTAAGGCTGACAAGCCCAAGGTTGACAAGTAAAAAGGCACAGTCCCAATGTTACCAAACCATATGGCAGGCCATTAATTCAAGTCCATTTAAGTCCCAAGGTCAGTGGAGCATGGCAGGCTGCTGAACAGTGACATGGCTACATGCATGCCATAAATTAATGACTATCGCCAAGGCTTCTCCTAATATACAGGAAGCAGACCACATCCCAAAGCCAGCTACTCAGCTGCTTGTGGTAGATCCCACCATGGAGGTGATTGCCAGTGTCATCATGAGGAATAACTACCACCAGCTACCCAGCCACTCAGCCAGGCCCAGCCAAGTTGACATACAAATTTAAATACCACAGTGGTCCTCATAGATTCTTGACTTCTCCGCAATCTAACATTAAATTTGACTTACTTAACGGTCTTCAAACTCACCAGCCCCTCCTCAGAAGGAAGGTTGGGCAATCTGCTTCCATAGTGATATCGCCTCCAAAACCCAAGGAGGGTCTGACTCGATGGCACATACCAACAACAACAACAATGGTCTTGAAAGGAGCTCTGGTGGCACAGTGGTTAAAGCATTTGGCTGCTAACCAATTGGTCAGTGGTTTGAATCCACTAGCCACTCCACTGGAGAAAAACAAAGCAGTCTGTTTCCATAATGATTTACAGCCCTGAAAATCCTTTGGGGCAGTTCTGTCCTGTCCTGTAGGGTTGCTACTAGTCAGAATCAACTTGATGGCAGTGGATTACATAATGGGCTTGAAAATAATTCAATTAAATCCTTCAATTTAAGCATTTTAATTACCATTCTATTGTGTTACCACTGTAGAAAGAGGTGATGTGGTGCTCCTGTTTTACAACTCTTCAAATGAGGCAATAAAGCCCATGGAGTTCCCAGCCATGTCTGAAATATAAGCTAGTCATGAGCAGAAGAAATTAAAACCAAGTTTCTTCCCTCTCACAAAAAGAAATTGCCTACCCTGCTTTTGCAGTCATGATTACAAAGCAATCCAACTGACACAGAGAATACATTGCAAAGAAAATATGACAGAATTTTCCAGCAACGTCTCCACCAAGTTATTTTCTCCTTTTCATTATATCAGCTGACAGCTAAAACTGGCAGGCGAACCCCCTCCCATTGGACTCCTCCCTGACCCAGTTCACAATGCCAAGTGGGGGAAGCACAGGAGCAAAGCCAGCATCGGCATGTGTTTACTTCTTTGTGTCTCAGCACAAATGATGACACCCCTAGCAAGAGTCTGGGGAAGAAGGGTTCTTTGTTATGGGGTGGACCACACACCTGCAAGGTCAGTGCCGGCATTGTTTGGCAGTTCCTTCATATGACAGACCAAAAGAGAAAGCAATTCTTGTGACTGCTGTGTGATTCAATATACTAGCCCATTCCTAATCCCACAAAGTGTGGGCAGGAATGCATGTACAACCCAGTGCGTATTTCAGAACGCTAGGCACTTACAGACTTTTTTTGCTCTTTTGCATTTTCTAGCAGATGTTGATCGGGAAAATTCCGGATGGAAACATTCATCAAGGTGCTGTGACATCACACCAGAAAGTGCTGGTTTCACCATTATGCTAGGAAAAGTTGTTTCTACCAGCACATTATCCAGGGAATTTTAATGAATTTTCCACCATTCTACTCCACGGTTTTTCCCTAGTTTCTGTCTTTGTGGTTGACTAGAGAGTCAGAAAAAAATTTTAAGCTGTACCAAAATTATCCAAAAATCTAATGTTAACAATTAGGATGACAAAGTTGTTAATTACCCATCTATGGGTTATTCGTTTTGGACAATGCATATGTGAGTGCAAAGTTTATTATCCAAAATATTATGATTTATATCACAGTCCACTGGACACGAACCAATTACAGCAGAGTTAACATGCCAAAGGCATTGCCTGTTGCCAACTCATAGCAACAGAGTAGAGGGCAGAATAGAATTGCCCCGATCGGGTTTCCAAGGCTGTGTAAATCTTCATGGAAGCAGGCTGCCACTTCTTTATCCCACGCAGCAGCTGGTGAGTTTGAACTACTGACACTTCAGTTAGCAGTTGAGCACTAAACAACTGGGCCACCTAGGCTCCTCTTGAAGATATTCTAAAACCAAATCAAACCCACTGCAGTCAAATCAATTCCGACTGTTTCCAAGGCTGTAAGTAATCTTTATGGAAGTAGACTGCCGTATCTTTCTCCTGCAGAATGGCTGGTAGGTTTGAACCACTGACCTTTGGTTAGCATCCAAGTATTTTACCCACTGCACCACTAGACTCCCTCCTGAAGGCATTAAAACCTCCCAAACTCCCTGCCATCAAGTCGGTTCCCACTCACATCAACAGGGCACTTGACTGCTAACTAGAAGGCTGGCGGTTCAAACCCACCAGCCACTCCTCGGAAGGAAGGTTGGGCAATCCTACTTCCGTAGTGATACTGCCTCGGAAACCCAAGGAGGGGTCGCTATGAGTCGGGGCCGACTCGACGGCAGACAACAACAACAACAACAACTTAGGATCAAACATGACCATATAGCTGTGGATTAGGACTCTTCCCTACTGTACCTCGTGACCACTGCAACTTGTGGTGGTTTCCCTGGGAGAAAACAAAGCAGAGTCCACCCCGTCTCACCAGCAGTCATAAGTTAAATCTGGCTTCCCTAACAGACTGGAGGTAAAGTCTCATCAGCTCCTAGATTCTGAACATTTCCTTTATGGGCTTGGTTTTTGAGCCATAACTTGCTTTGCTCTCAGGGGGACTGAGAATTAACAGTTGTCATATTTTTGGCAGTTTGGGAGAGGCACCAGGAAATACAATCTCCCATTATCCGGTATTGACTGCCAACATTTATACCCAGCATTTCATAAACAAAGAAACATCTATTTCATTTTATGCCACCATCAGATAACCTCAGGCCTTAGGGACTTCTAGATCACACATGTGACAGAAATCAAATTTGAAAAGCTTATGAAACCAGAATGTTTCTCTATGTGAGTAGAAATTTCTACCATGTATTTCTATAATTCCAGATGAATATTTTCCAAAAGAACTAGCAATTATTTGATTTTTGTCAAGGATATCTGATATATATGATACTTTATTATATAGGGAATTATTCTCTCTTTATGTCATTTGGAAAAATAGTAATACATGAGATACAGTTTACCATAGTGGCAAGGCATGGCCTTGGCATCAGACAGGACAAAGTTTGATTCCATGCTTCCATGTGTGACAGTGTTTAAGCAAGATGCTGAAACTTTCTGAACTGTAAAACCTTTCTGTTTTTCTTTATCAGCTTTTAATACATAATGGGTTTAAGAGGATGATTAAGTAACTATATGTGAAAGTGTACAGTGTCATGAAACCCTGCAGTACATAAAGCATAGTGACAAAATCTAAGTGGGCTGCGTGCGTGTGTGTGTGCGTGTGCGTGCGTGTGTGTGCTAGGCAGATAGGAGTCATGGCTCTGAAAGCAGAGAACTAAAGAGACAGAAAAGGAAGGAGGGTACTGCTTGAGGGCGGGCTACAACATGAATGAGGCCATGCCTGTGAGACGGAGACAGCTACAGTTAGGGATCTCCCAGGGACGACGTTCAGCTGATGGACTCAGAGACAACGGTGCCCGATACCTAATTTTAATGTTTTTCCTATTCTAAAATTAATGTCCTGCCAGTTGCCACCTCCTGGAGGTCCTTGGGAAGAGCAAATGGTTTGCACTCACCTACTAACCCAAAGGTTAGTGATTCAAACCCACTGTCAGCTCTGAAGAAGAAAAGCCTGGCTATCAGCTTTCTTAAAGATTGCAACCAAGAATGCCCTATGGAGCAGTTTTGTCCTATAACACAGGGGGTCACCAAGAATCAAAACTGACTCTAAGGCAATGAGCTTGGTGTTGTGGGTTTTTTGGTTTTTTTTTTTAACCATCCCTGGTGGCACGGTGGTTAAGCCCTCGGCAGCTATGCAAAAGGTCAGCAGTTTGAACCTACCAGTCAATACGCAGGACAAAAATGTGACAATTTGCTTCCATAAAGCCCGTAGCCTTGGAACCCCTATGGGGCAGTTCCACTCCATCCTAAAGTGTCATTATTGGTTGGAATTGACACCAGTGGGTTTTGGTATTGGGTAAAGGCTCATGAGCCAATAGCATCATGCCGGTCCTATATTAATGCAGGATTATTAATATATTCTATAGATTAATAGGATTGATGAGAGGGGCTATGACTATGTTGGGAGAGGGGCAGGGGTCTAGAAAAACTCAACTAGCAGGAAGATTCAGTGATGAGATGGCCAGGTGCTTTCGAAGAGACCAGGAGCATCTGGGACAACATTTTAGCATGGCAGGCCACAGACATAATACACAAGCAGCCTCTGAAATTTCCCAGTAGTTGAGATGAAACTTAATTTCTTACATTGACTGCCAACCAGAAGGCTGGCAGTTCAAACCCACCAGCCACTCCTCGGAAGGAAGATAGGGCAATCTACTTCTGTAGTGATACTTCCTGGGAAAACCAAGCAGGGATCGCTATCAACGGCAGTGAGTTTGGTCTTTTTTTTTTTTTTTTGGGTATCAAGATGAGACTCACAATTTTATACACTAAAAGGATAGGTAACACCCATATACAGGGGAAACATGAGGACAATCTAGTTATATGAAGTACAGTAATTTAATTTTTCAAAATAGTGTGATTTAGTTCAGTAAGAAAATTTGAAAAAGCTGTCATTAAGTTGATTTACTAGACTTCATTGGTATTATTACATATTTATATACATATTAACCAAATATTTCATGGGATAATGATCTACCTACTATGCCATTATAAACATGGGGAAAGAAAGAGGAAACCAGATTATATTGCATTTCTCATCTGTGCCAGGCACTTTAGGTTATCTCAATTGGTTCTCAGATCCTTCCTTAAAAGAATCTTCCAGATGGACCAACAAACTACGGTACATACACACAATGAAATATTATGCAATGTTAAAGAACAATGCTGAATCTGCAAACACCTCATAGCATGGATGAACTTAGAGACATTATGTGGAGTGAGAGCCATTAACAGAAGGAGAAATATTATACAAGACCACTACTGCAAAAAGTCAAGAAAGGGTTTCACAAAAAAGAAATATTCTTTGATGGTTACCAGGGGTGGGTAGCAAAGGGAGGCAAACCACTAACTAGAGGGTAGATACGTATTAACTTGGGTGAAGGGGAAAGCAAGAAAGTTCATTTAAAAAAAAAAAAAAGAAGAAAAGAAAAGAACCTTCCAGTTGGATGACCCATTTGTCTCAGAGTAGAATTTGGTTCCAGAGGGTTTTCAGTAGATGCTTTTTCTAAAGTAGACTGCCAGGTCCTTCTTCCAAGGTGCCTCTGAGTGGGCTCAAACATCTAACCTGTTTTGTTAGCAGCTGAATGCATTAATCCTTTGAATCACCAAGGAGATCATTCCTACCAAAGGAATACTTCCATTTTAGAAATGAGACAATTCATACTACAAGAGGTTAAGCAACTTGCCTCCGTAAAATCAGCCAGCATTGGCAGAGCGGGTATGAACACCTGGGTCCTTTGACATTGCCTCCTTGAATTTTCTAATTCTTCCCTACTAACTAGCAACGTCCCTGCATCACGAAAGCCTCCAGCACTCACAAATGCACAAAAACGCTTTTAATCTCGTGTAATTGCTCCCAAGGCAGAATGAGAATCTAACTTCATCTATGTAGCCTTCATTCCCCAAGATCTACCAATATCGCTACTTTATGAAAACAAATAAATTTCCCAGTTTAAACATAGTGCTTCATCATTACCAAATGCACTAGAAAACATTTATGAATATCTAAATTTCTTGTAATAATGACAATTTTTATTGAATACTTACTAAATCTTGGACACTGTGCAAAGTACTTTACAAAGATTACATCATTTAATGCTCACATAACCTCATAAGGTCAGTATTATCCTTTTCTCCATTTTACAATGGAGAACACTGAGAATTAGAAGCTAAGTAATTTGCCCAAGGTCATGCAGCTAATAAGAGTTGCAATTAGACTCAACAATCTAAGTAGAGAGCCAACATTTCATCAACATGTTATAATGCCTTCTACATAAAATTTTATTGGATGTTGGATAAGAGGCTGGAACCAATCTTTCTTCTCTGGTGCAGAAATCACACCAAACAGAACAAAAATAACTTTATAGATATTCATAAGGCAAAAAAAAAAAAGGAAGCACAGGAAAAGAGAACATGAGAACCTAGGCTACCATTAAGATCTTCTCCACCTTATCCATGCGACCCAGCTCCACAGCCACCATGTTCTTGTAGATAAAAGTGAGAGGACTAGAGAGATTAAGTAACTTGCTCAAGGTCATCCATCCACCCATTCACAGTCGAGTCTCTTAACTCTCAGGGCAAAGGTGCTTCCTCAACATACTCAAGATTGGATAGAAGTTAGGCCTTTGCCTTGTAAAAATCCAAACACCGGTTTATGGTTTTAGATCTATGTTCTTCTTTTCAAGATACCTTTATTTCATAGAATGCTCTCACAACCTTCCCTTTAGAAAAGTTTGCCAATGAAATTGCTAACTAAGGGTATCATGATTTTCCTGTATATATTAACATTATAATCACTTTAATTGTACACCTTCGTGTACTCATGAAAACTAGCAAAGGGATTCATTTTTTTTCTCCCCCACATGTGTGTTTTTCTGATTCCATATTCTATTATCAACTCTGTTAAAACTCTAAGTTGTTACTGTTGTGTCAAGAAGGAGAAAATTACCCACGCATTCACTTCTAACTGGAAGGCCACTTTGATACAAGGATTAGCCAAAAATCTTCTCATAGAATTAGTAAGTCGGCACTGGATCTTTTCTGGAAAGACGCTTTTCATATTTAAAACTTGAAGCCTACAGTACTTACCTAGGCGCTCTGGGTCTTGGAGTCTGACTCTTAATTAACTGTTCATCAAAGAGTTGTCTGATGAACTCTGTTTTACAGAGTTTCTCCATTTGTAGTATAACACCGCCAGCAAAATGAAGATGGATGACAACTACTGAATATGCTTACACTAAATAACTTCTAAATTAAGGCATTTGACCGCTAACCAGAAGACTGCTGGTTCAAACCCGCCAGCCACTCCTTGGAAGGAAGACTGGACAATCTACTTCTGTAGTGATACTGCCTCAGCATCCCAAGGAGGGGTCACTATGAGTTGGATCTGACTCAACAGCAGTGAGTTTGGTTTTTGGTTTGAATATTACAATTCTTGTTATCTCCTGCATTTCTTCAGCATATTACAATGCACACCCACCAAACCCAACCCACTGAGGTGGAGTTGATTCCAACTTATGGAGACCCTATAGGGCAGAGTATAACTGCCCCCACAGGGTTCCCAAGGCCATAGATCTTTATGGAAGCAGACTGGCACATCTTTCTTTCTCAGAGTGCCTGGTGAGTTTGAACTGCTGACCTTTTGGTCAGCAGCCAAGCACTTAACCACTACAAGACCAGAACTGCTACAATACACACAGTAAGTATAAACATAAAACCTAAAAACCAAACTCACTACCATCCAGTCAACTCTGACTCATAGTGAGCCCCTACTGGGTTTCTGAGGCTGTAAATCTTTAGGGAAGTAGAGTGCCTGTCTTCCTTCCGCTGAGCAGCTGTGGGTTTGAACCACTGACCATCTGGTTAGTAGGCAGATGCCTTATCCACTATGCCATCAGAGCTCCTTAAGCATAAACATGTTGTTATTGTTATGTGCCGTGGAGTCCGAACCGACTCATAGTGACCCCTCCTTGGGTTTCCAAGGCGGTATCACTAGGGAAGCCGACTGCCCAAACATGTTGTTGTTGTTGTTGTTATGTGCCATCGAGTCGGCCCAGACTCATAGCGACCCCTCCTTGGGTTTCCGAGGCAGTATCACTACGGAAGTAGGATTGCCCAACCTTCCTTCCGAGGAGTAGCTGGTGGATTTGAACCGCCAGCCTTCTGGTTAGCAGTCAAGTGCTTTAGCCACTATGCTACCAGAGCTCCTGCCCAAACATAGAAGGTATAAATATTCAGAAAGTGGAGGAATGAAAAGTCCTCTCAATTGACTAAAGATTCACTCCTCACTTTAACGACAAGGTTAGATTCCAAAGACCATGTCATTATGCAAAAATCCGAGTCATGCAAAAAAGACATAACTTCCTTACCTTCTGCACCCCTTCTGCAGACGGGGCTTTGAGGATGTGCCACAGCGCTGGGAGAAGAGATCCTGCAGGCAGGCCACAGCCCGCCTAGGGCCGTGGCTTCCGACTCTCCTGGATTCGTGGCTTTCCTGCTCTCCTGACTCCTCCTGGCTGCCCTCCCCTCCGTCCTGGAATTACCACCTCCTCTTCCACCTGCGCCTCCAGGTCCTATGCTCCAAGGGGGGGCCTTCTCCTTCCTGGGCTTCCTTCCCTTCCACATATACTTCCGGGACACCCCGAACCACGTGTCCCTCCTGCACCCTGGGCAGCCTATTCGCTTCCTGTAGGTGCCCCTAGGTGCTCCTCCCCCAACAGACGAGG
>NW_006921589.1:2906832-2919940 GCF_000298275.1 Orycteropus afer afer
TCAAACCCACCAGCCACTCCTCGGAAGGAAGGTTGGGCACTCCTACTTCCGTAGTGATACTGCCTCGGAAACCCAAGGAGGGGTCGCTATGAGTCGGGGCGACTCGATGGCAAACAACAACAACAACATTTACCCTTGTAAATGTGAAATATCACAGGAGATGGTCAAAAAGGGTAGCGTAGGTGCAATTCGTGCCTCTTCAGAGAGTCCAAAACAAACCAACCTCACTGTCATCCAGTCCATTCTGACTCATAGTGACCCCATTGGGTTTCTGAGGCTGTAAATTTGTGTAGAAGTAGATTGTCCCACATTCCTTCTGCAGAGTGGCTGGTGGGTTTGAACCACTGACCTGGTTAGTAGTCAGATGCCTTATCCACTACACCTCTAGAGTTCCTTCTTTAGAGAGAAAGCAGACATAACGCAGTAAACCAATCAACCTCTACCCTCACTCAGACATTGATCATCGGCTTCTAAAATTCACTCCTCCTTAACCCACAGTTAAAAACTTCAGCTCACACATAGCTGCTAATGGGAAGACAGGATTTTTCAATCTTCCTTAAGGCTGTATACAGTTAATATGACTTGGTGCTGCCATCCAGTCCGATCCAACTTATAACACCTCTCCTAGGGTTACCGAGGGAGCTCCGGTAGCATAGTGGCTAAAGAACTTAACTGCTAACCAGAAGGTTGGCGGTTCAAACCCACCAGCCACTCCACTCCTCAGAAGGAAGGTTGGGCCATCTACTTCCGTAGTGATACTGCCTCGGAAACCCAAGGAGGGCTCGTTATGAGCGGGACCAACTTGATGGCACACAACAACAACAACAACAGGGTTACCGAGGGGATACCACTACAGAAGTAGATTGCCCAACCTTCCTTCCAGGGAGTGGCTGGTGGGTTTGAGCCTCTAGCCTTCTGATTAGCAGTCATATGCCTTAGGCACTATGCCACCAGAGCTCCCAAGGCCAATGTGCTGAAATGAAAAATGATGTTTGCAACTTTGAAGTGATCTTCAACTTAAAACACAAGCCATTTACTGAGGGGTTTCTGTCTTTTCTGGAGGGTAGAACAGGTACAGATTTTGTGGCCCAGCCTCAACTGCAGAAAAGAAGAATGCCTTAGAGGGAGGCAAGGGAACAATATGGAGGACGTTGGTCCTGGAGCAGAGCTGCCCTCCCACTAGGACCATTCATCTCCTGACACTTCAAGTAAGAGCCACGTCAATGTTTTCTCTGTATTTAGAGTCCATTGCTTTGTGCACTTAGCCTTTACTTTACCTACTGTCCCATCAATATAGGGCAAATTCTTGCATTCTTGTGCCTGAGGAGGCTTGCTCATGACTCACTATTTCTATCATAAAAAATAAATCATCATCATTATGTGTAATGTTTTAGTTCCTTTGGCATTGTTAAGTGACTACATTCCCTACCTTAAGTAAGGAATTAAAATGATAGCAGAATGAACTGTTTTGTTAAATGTTACGCGTCATAAAGCCACTTTTTAAAGTCACGCAAACACTTTTCCTGTCAACTAATCTTTTTGCTCCAATGTTGTATAACAAGGAGCAATTCAAAAGAAAGCAGTCATTTTCAGATGAAGCAAATTTTTCAAAGTGACATCAAATCATTATTTGGACCAAAAAAAAAAGTAAGGGTAGATACTTGTGATTTTTTTTTTTAACTATTGTTAAAGATAAATTAAAAATGACAGGTTTTATTGAAATACAAAGCAAATTAAAAGCCATAATTGATATTGACTAAATAGGCATGTAAAAGCTGGACAATGAATAAGGGAGACCAAAGAGGAATTGATGCATTTGAATTATGGTGTTGGTGAAGAATAGTGAATATACCGTGGGTTGCCAGAAGAATGAAGAAATGCAAGTACAGCCAGAACGCTCCTTAGAAGGGTCTATGGTGAGACTTCTTCTCATGACTTTGGACATGTTATCAGGAAGGGACAGTGCCTGGAGAAGGACATCATGCTTGGTAAAGTAGAGGGTCAGTGAAAAAGAGGAAGACCCTCAATGGGATGGATTGATATGGTGGCTACAACAATGGGCTCAAACATGAATGACACAGGACTGGACAGCGTTTCAGTCTGTTTTTCAGAAGGTACCTATGAACCAGAACCGACTTGACAGCACCTAACAACGAAAACAACGCCAAGGTCCAACTGTACATACAGTATATATAAAGCCAGGGAATCCCGGTGGCAAAAAGGCATCAGTTTGAACTCACCATCTGCTCTGTAGGAGAAAGAGGTGGCAGTCTGCTTCTATAAAGATTTACAGCCTTGGCATGTGAGTTAAACATTTATCTCAAGTAGATACATGCCTTGGAGAGAACAATCATGGGAAAGAAGGGCTGCTTATGCACAGGGAGACAGCTCAGGGGGCAGGAGTGTATGGAGGGATGGACACTGGGAAGAGGTAACTATGGGGAGGAAGTGGGAGGGGAGCTGTTACATTGTGGTAAACTGTGGTCAATGACATGAGACAAAGTATATGTGAACTGCTATATGGAAAGTGAGTTTGCTCTGTAAATCTTCACCCAAATCACAATTAAAAAAAAAAAAAAGATTTACAGCCTTGGAAGCCCTCTGGGGCAATTCTACTCTGTCCTGTAGGGTGGCTATGGTTGGAAATCGAACGGACAACAATGGAGATGGCAGTCCCATGTGTGTCAGAGGTGACTGTGCTCCGTAGAAATTTTAGTAGCTGATTTGCCAGAAGTGGATCACAAGGCCTTTCTTCTGAGACATCTCTGGGTGGACCCCAATCTGCAACGTGTCTAATAGCAGTTCACCGCCTGTACCACCCAGGAATTCCACAGTATATAAAAACCCATTACCCTTGAGACACATATAGCAACAAACACTTCTAGTAGGAAACCTGGGAAGGACCAAAAATCTAGCATAGTATCTTCCCAGGGCTGATCATACTAGCAGGAGAAGTCCCTGCTTTTCTGCTAATTAGCCTAAGAGATTTTTTTTTTTTTAATATATTTAAATAAATCAGATTGTTGTCATAAAAGTAACTAAACCTGTGCAGTTCCGATACTGACTGCATTCAAGGGTAGTTTCTTCTTCCAGAATGTAGAGATCCTGATATATCATACCAAGGATGGAGCTTCAAGGTTAGAGGTGAGTGTGGTGTGTGTCTGTGTGTGTGTGTGTGTGAATTTCAGATGAAAAAATTGGATGTGCTCCACCCACAAAGTGTATTGTCAACAGAGTACTATTGTTTCCTCCAGTTTCCTTTGACTTACCTAAGCCAATATAGGCACATTGTTGTTGTTGTTATGTGCCATCGAGTCGGCCCTGACTCATAGCGACCCCTCCTTGGGTTGCCGAGGCAGTATCACTGTGGAAGTAGATTGCCCAACCTTCCTTCTGAGGAGTGACTGGTGGGTTTGAAACTCCAGCCTTCTGGTTAGCAGTCAGGTGCCTTAGGTACTATGCTACCAGAGCTCTAATAAAGGCATAGGTTTGCATCACTTAAAAACAATCCTTTTGCTAGACAAATCAACCAGACTCCAAAATTTCCCAAGTGGTTATGGTTCCCTAGGTTAAAACTATGTCCCCTGAAATCTTCTTAAAACCAAACTATAGTTTAGCTTAACTAGTGAAAAATATCTGGCTTGAGCATTAGGCTCTATTAAGATTTCTCTGTATGGGATCAAATTGACAACAGCAACTCAAAAGATGAGACAGGGTGTGAAGATTTATGTTAATGGGGGTGAGGGGAAGAGAGTGAGAATGGTTGCACAAGTTGAAGAATGTGATTCGTGTTACTGAACCGTTCATGTAGAAACTGTTAAGGTCGTGTATGTTTGGCTGTGTCTGTTCGCAACAAAAACAACAAAATAATTGAAAAAAAAATACTGTATATGGAAGGGGCATAATATACCATTTATAAGCTTGGGTTTGAATCATTTGACCCTCAGTCTCACTACCTACTTGCATGATATTGAGGAAGCCACATAGACAGTCTAGGCCTAAATGTCTTCACTGATAAAATAGGAGAATAATAGAAATAATCACTTAGGGGTTGAGGAGGAAGTTCAGTGAATTCAGATAAATAACTTCTTTAATTTAGTTGTTTAGAAGTCAAAATAATTTCCATCTTCAATCTTGAGCATTGATTTTTAATGTCCAATCTGCCATTCCACAGAAGGAAGACTTGGCAATCTACATCCTTCAAGATTTACCACCTTGGAAACCCAAAGGGGGTCCCTATGAGTCAGAATCGAGCCGATGCCAGTGATTTGGTTTTTTGGTTTAGTGATCTCTAACACTCCCTATTCTCTCATTCATTCCATGGAATTGCTGAGCACGTAAAATGTCCCAAATGTTGTATTGGGCCTTAAGGGCAAAAAGAATAAATGAAAAAAAGCCCTGCCCAGAGAGAAAAGTAAGAGATAGGATGGTGAAGTGGCAGTTGTTGTTATTTTTGTTTTCTGTTTTATTTAAAATGGCAAGGAAGCAGTTGTTGCTATTATGTGCCGTCGAGTCGGCCCCAAATCATAGCGACCCCTCCTTGAGTTGCCAAGGCAGTATCACTACAGAAGTAGATTGCCCAACTTTCCTTCTGAGGAGTGGCTGATGGATTTGAACTGCCAGCCTTCTGGTTAGCAGTCAAGTGCCTTAGCCACTATGCTACCAGAGCTCCTAAGGAAGCAGTATGACCCAGTTTATGGAGGGAGAAGCTGAACATGTCCATTTTCCTTAGAAAGTGGAAAGCGATATCTTTGGCTGAGAATAGACAAGCGTTTAGGAGGCCCTAGATAGTTAAAAGATATTTTTGAGACAGCTGAGGAAATGTGAATTGGCCTATGTATTAACTGACGTTATGATATTTTTATTATTATGTAATTATACTATGAGTATCAATATAGTCTACTATTAATGATATGATAAATATTATATCACTTATAATGGTACATATAGAATAATGTTAATAATATAACAGTAAGCATTATGCTATGCTTATGTAGTATAATAATAAATATTATTATTATGTAACAGATAACGTAATAATAAGGTTAGATGTTTTTACACAGTCTTCTGTGAATCAACTTTTAGCCAAATAATAGGCCTGTAAAGTGAACGGTAACACCGTGAAGGAACATGCTCTGCAGGAAAATGAACCATATGAAGGGCAACCTTTGTCCAAAAACAAAGCTCAGAAGGCAGGAAGGGGCAGGAAAGATAGGAGAATTGAAATGGAGAACCCAGGAGGAAGTGGGCAGAGTGCTGTTACACTGAGAGGGTTGTAACCAATGTCACAAAACAAAATGTGTATAAATTGTTGAATGGAAAACCAATTTGCTCTATAAACTTTCACCCAAACTACAATAAAATGTGAGAGGAGCACTCCAATTTATAGATGATTCGATATGATACCCAAGCTTTACCTTGAAATACACCAGGGGGGGAAAAAAGTTGGGGTAGGGACACATGAAACAAGATCGGCAAAATGCTCCAAACTATTAAAACTCCTGATGACTCATTATTCCAGCCTCTCTAGTTTTGTGTGTTTGGAAATTTCTGAAGTAAAAAAATAAGTTATAAAATTTCAAATCCAAGCATATCAATTGTTTTTTGTAATACATGATCTTTTTTTTTTTTTTTTTTAGGTTTTGGGTGAAGATTTACAGAGTAAATTCACTTTTCATACAGCAGTTCACATATACTTTGTCTCATGTCATTGACCAAAATTTACAATGCAGCAGCTCCCCTCCCACTTCCTCCCCATAGTTACCTCCTCCCAGTGTCCATCCCTTCATACTCTTCTGCACCCTGAGCTATCTCCCTGTGCATAAGCAGCCCTTCCTTCTCCCATGATTGTTCTCTCCAGGGCATGTGTCTACTTGAGGTAATACAGGATCTTTTAAAACTCTGAATATATCTGTAATCTCTGAAATCGTAACCTCAACATATGAATATAATGTACAGTTCACTCCAACCCTTTCAGTACAGAATGCCTCCTCACGAGTAATCATCCAAACTATACTCAAACCACAAGGAAATCCTGACCCTCATCAAAGCATAGGTATCTTGGCATGTAAATCCAGTCCCTTTCCAGGTTGGTTGATGGAAACCACTGTTCGTCTCTCTTCAGTAGAAAATGAGGCTGATGTGGGTATGACAAAAGCTATGGGCTGTAATAGCACGTTTTAGGTGTCACTCTGTTGCCTCGGATTACACTTGGGAAAGAAAAAGTAGGCAGTAGGCAGTAGGCTGTTTCCTCAACATGCAACTGTAGTGTTAAATTTCGCTGCCTGAGGGAATTCCAGCTTGACAAATGCCTCCAAGAATAGTGATAGTGAATGAAGAATGTGTTTTCTTTACAGTTGATTCTACAAAAGCATGCTCAAGGGTAAAGTGATACTTCTCTGTTTATAAACAGATGTGAGCTAACAGGTTATAGCCATAAAGAAATGTTTAATAAGAGAGCTGTACCAGGCTTCTAAGGAGCCCTGGTGTTGCAACACTCTTAAGTGCTCGCCTACTAATTGAAAACTTGGCATTGGAATCCACACAGTGGCTCTGAAGAAGAAATATTGTTGTTATTGTTGTTTTGCTGTATGCCATAGAGTGGCTTCTGACTCATAGATACTGTATGGGACAGAGTAGAAATGCCTTAAAAAAAAAAAAAAAAAACCCTATGGGGCTTTGTCACAGGAGGTCTCTGTGAGTTGAAATAAACCACCACCACCAGGCTTCTAGTTTGGAGCCACAGCTTTATCAATCGGCCAGTTCAATGACAATGTTGGTTTAGTCATGTAAGGGCTTTACCTTATAGTTTCATACAATTCTAGCCATTGGTAATCATCTGCCATTTGGTAATTTCTGTAAGTGATTTCAGAAAAGAAGGCACTGAAGATGTAAGAGATGCTCTTACTCAGTGAGTTTAAAATGAAATTCAAATAAATTGCTTATTTTGGTTCTCTTTACAGGTTGCATTGCTAAAATTTCGTGTAGTCACTATAAGTGAATGGGAAGGATAGGTTTCAATATCTCAAAACCTAGAGGGTGCTTCTAAACGATCTCAGACAATATCATCATCATGTCCTTTTTTTGTGTTCCTCTTCAGTAGAAACAGATATAACTAAATCTTGGACAATTATTCTAATATTACGTAAGTACATTGTTGTTGTTATTGTTGTTGTTAGGTACAATCAAGTCTGCTCCAACTCATAGCAACTCATAGTGACCCTGTGTCCAAAATAACCAAACACTGCTTGGTCCTGTGCCAGCCCCACAATACTTGCTTTATCTGAGCCCTTTGTTGCAGCCACTATCATTCCATCTCATTGAGGGCCTTCCCCTTTACCAAGCATGATATCCTTCTCCAGGGAATGGTCCTTTCTGACAACATGACCAAAGTAGGTGAGACAAAGTCTGGCCATTCTTGCTTCCAAGGAGCATTCCAGGTGCACTTCTTCCAGGACAGATTTGTTAGTTCTTCTGGCAGTCCTTGGTACAGCAGATTTTCCCAGTGCAATATGTCATCTGATTTCTTGACTGCTGCTTCCAAGTAATATGAAATCTTTGACAACTTCAATCTTTTCTCCATTTATCATGATGCTGCTTATTGGTCCAAATAAGTTGTGATTATTTTCATTTTCTTTGTGTTGAGGTGTAATCCATACTGCAGACCGTAGTCTTTAACCTTCATCAGTAAGTACTTCAAATCGTCTTTACTTTCAACAAACAAGGTTGTGTCATCTGTATACCACAAGTTGTTAATGACTCTTCCTCCAATCCTGATGATGAATTCTTCATCATATAGTCCAGATTTTTGGATTATTTGCTGAGCATACAGATTGAATAAGTATGGCAAAAAGGTACAACCCTGACACACTACGTTCCTGATTATAAATCATGCAGTAGCTCCTTGTTCTGTTCAAATGACAGCCTCCTGGTCTATGTGCAGGTTCCTCATGAGCACAATTAAGTGTTCTGGAATCCCCATTCTTCTCAATAAGTTGTTGTGATCCACACAGTTGAATGCCTTTGAATAGTCAATAAAACACAAGTAAACATCTTTCTGGTTGTCTTTGCTTTCAACCAAGATCCATCTGACATCAGCAATGATATTCCTTATTCCACATCCTCTTCGAATCCAGCTTGCATTTCTGGAAGTTCCCTGTCAATATATTGTTGCAACCATTTTTGAATTACTTTCAGCAAACTTTTACTTGCATGTGACACTAATGATATTGTTTGAGTTTTCCTCATTCCATGTGATAACTTTTGTTTGGAATGGGTACAGACATGTATCTCTTCCACGCAGTTGGCCAGGTAGCTGTCTTCCAAATTTCTTGGCATAAATGAGTGAGAACCTCCAGCTTACCATCCTTTTGTTGAAACATCTCAATGGGTATCTCATCAATACTTGGAACCTTGTTTTCTTCCAATTCCTTCAGTGCAGCTTCAACTTCTTCCTTCAATACCACTGGTTCTTGATCATACCCACCTCCTGAAATGGATGAACATCGACCAATTCTTTTTGGTGCAGTGACTCTGTGTATTCATTCCATCTAAGTACAGGTTCCAAACATTAAATCCACAAAACTATAAAAAACTACTTCAAGAAAACATAAGAGATCTACATAAATGGAAGAGCATACCATGAAAATCATCACAACTGGACCAATAAGCAGCATCACAATAAGTGGGAAAAAGGTTGAAGGGATATCATAGCTGCAGTCAGATGGATCTTGGCTCAAGGCAAAGAATATCAGAAAAAAATTTACTTGTGTTCTGTTGACTGTGCAAAAGCATTTGAGTGTGTGGATCATGACAAATTATGGATAACATTGAGAAGAATGGGAATTACTGAACACTTGATTATAGTCATGAAGAACCTGTACCTTGACCAGGAGGCTGTCATTCGAATGGAATAAGGGGACACTATATGGTTTAAACTCAAGAAGGGAGAGCATCAGGGTTGTATCATTTCCTCATATTTATTCAATCTATATGCTGAGCAAATAATCTGAGAAGCTGGACTATATGAAGAAAAACGTGGCATCAGGATTGGAGGAAGAATCATTAACAACCTGAGATATGCTAATGATACAACCTTGTTTGCTGAAAGTGAGGATGACTTGAGGCACTAGCTGATGAAGATTGAAGAAGAACACAGTCTGCAGTACGGATTACATCTCAATTTAAGAAGACAAAAATCCTCACAATTTGACCGATAAGCAGCATCATGATAAATGGAGAAAAGATTGAGTTGTCAAAGAATTCACATTGTTTGGTTCTACAGTCGACGCCAATGGAAGCAGCAGTCAGGACATTAGATGATGTGTAGCACTGGGCAGGTCAGCTGCGAAGGAACTCTTTCGAGTGCTGAGGAGCAAGGATGTCTCTTTGAGGACTGAGGTGTGCCTGACACAGGCCATGATATTTCCAATCTCCTCGTGTGCATGTGACAGCTGGACAATGAATAAAGAAGACCAAAGAAGAGGTGATGCTTTTGAGTTGTGGTGCTGGTGAAGAATGCTGAAGGTACCATGAACTGGTAAAAGAACTAACAGATCTGTCCACGAGGAAGTGCAGCCGAGATGATCCTTGGAAGCAAGGATGGCCAGACTTTGTCTCACCTACTTTGGTCACGTTGTCAGAGGGAACCATTCCCTGGAGAAGGATGTCATGCTTGGTAAGGTGGAGGGTTGACGAAAGAGGGGAAGGCCTTCAATGAGATGGATATGATTTTACAGGGGGGAATTTTAACAAATCTTTAAAGAGCAAGTAATCTCAGCTGCATTTAAACTGTTCTACAGTGTAGACAAAAAATATACATTTCCAAATAATTAATACAAATTGTGAAAACATTAATACTAAAATCTTGAAAAGAAGAAAGAAAAAGAAAACAACCAATCTCATGTACAAATATCAATGTAAAAAATCAGGATAAATATTATCCAACAGAATTCAGCAGCTAATGAAAAATATAGTACATCATGGCTAAGTGGAATTTATTGCTGAATATAAAGCTGGTTCAATAGACGAAATCTATCAGTAAAATAGATCATATTAATGGGGAAAGGTGGCGTGAACATCTTCATACGTGTTCAAAAGGATACTGACAAAAATGAGTAGTTTCTTAATATGAAATCTTTATGTATCTCTAGAACAGCTCCAAAACCATCAGCATATTTAATGTGGAAACATTGGAGGCAGGTAAGTTACCACACAGATGTCCATCATCACCACAGCTGTTGAATAGTCTCTGGAGATACATGGCAAAACAATGAGTCAATAGAACCAGATGAGATGTATATAGAATTGCAAAAAATATATATCATTATCAAATATGAGTAGAACAAGATATCCAGGTTACATATTTTATCTAAAAACTAACAAGTAACCAATAGGAAGCCTACCAATAATGTAATTACTCAAAAGTGGTGAAATGAGTAAAAATGGCATCATGGACGTAGAAGCCTCCTAATTCATATGGAAATGTCAAAAGAGAAGAGTATAAATATGTTGAGTGTAATCCCCCAACAGAACTCAAATGGGAATTATTCAAATAGTTGTCTCTGGTTGCTGGAATATGGAGGGGAAAAGCAAGATAGGAACTTTGGCTTTTCCTTATCAGCTCCTCTATACTCTTTGGCTGGATTCCTCCCCCCTCCCATGTGTGTATTATTTGATTTTAAATATTATAAAAGAGAATAATACACTTTAGTACAAATGCTTGATGACAGAGTGTGTGTTTTATTTCTTTTCTTTTTCACCATAATTATTTTCTTTCTAATCTTAAGAATGCATCTTTAAATGCTGTTTCCCACCCTCTTCCCCATGTTGTCATTAAAATAATATGTAATTCTGTGAGGAAAAAATAAATCATTCAGGAATTGAAACACTAGAATGAAATGATTAAATCACCAGGGAAAAACGAGAGTTCTGATTCAGCTGTTATATATGCAAGACTATCCAAACTTTAAAATCATATGAATTTTTAAAATTATTTATAGAATTTACTGAATTAATTACCAAGTATTGTTCTTGATCAAAGAACTAATTCTATGTTATGTTTAGCTTGTTTGTTCTGTCTTAAGTGCAAATGGAGGAGTTTATATTTGAGCTTGTTGCTGTTGTTAGGTGCCATCGAGTCGGCTCCAAGTCATAGTGACTCTATGCACAACAGAATGAAACACTTCCTGGTCCTGTGCTAGCCTCACAATCCTTGCTATACCTGAGCCCATTTGTATATCTGAGCAAATACAAATAAATATATAGGTAATGTACAAAATAGCATATTTTTGTTAAAATAACATTTAGATGCCCCTTCCATTTACCAGTCAACATCATGAAAACTCTGATTTCTTTACCTGTCTCCATTGTCCCCTAGATTTGTTGTTGGTGGTTGTTTCTGGCTGGCTCCAGCTTATGGTGACCCCTTGTACAACAGAATGAAACAATGCCTGATTCTGTGTCATCTTCATGATTCTGGGTGAGCTCAAGGCCACTGTTGTAGCCACTGTGTATGTTAAGAGTCTTCCAGTCTAGGAGGCTCATATTCCAGAACTATATTAGACAATATTCTATTGTGATCCATAGGGTTTTCATTGGCTAATTTTTGGAAGTAGACT
Organism: Orycteropus afer afer; assembly: GCF_000298275.1. Taxonomy (NCBI): domain Eukaryota; kingdom Metazoa; phylum Chordata; class Mammalia; order Tubulidentata; family Orycteropodidae; genus Orycteropus; species Orycteropus afer. The sequence continues at coordinate 2,918,451 of NW_006921589.1, forward strand.
ACCACACCTGTCTTGCTAGTCTGTCTTAGTCTGGAAGCTCCACTGAAACCTGTCCACCATAGGTTACCCAGTTGGCATGTGAAATACATGTGGTATAGGTTTAATCATCATAGTAATAGCATGTAGGACACCACAGCACAACAAACGGACAGACACTACTGATTTGCACAGACAATCCCTCTTTGATGTTCTTTATTCTGAATTTGATTCACAAATGTCTTCCCAAGATTTCCTGTGAGCTGTTCCTTCCAAAAAGGCAGGTTGAACCCAACCAGTGGCAGTTTGCTCACGTAAAGATTACCAAAACAAAAACCAAACTCACTGCCGTGGAGTCGATTCGACTCATAGTTACCCCTCCTTGGGTTTCTGAGGAGGTATCTCTATGGAAGCAGATTGCCCAATCTTCTTTCCGAGGAACCACAAGGCTTCTGGTTAGCAGTCAAATGCCTTAGGCACTATGCCAAATATTACAGCCTAGAAAACCTTAGAGGGGCAGTTTAACTCAGTCCTTGTAAACTCCCATCAAGGACACTTGTTTCTTGTGCTTCTAAACCAACATCAGACACAATTGGCCAGCCAGATCCTTCTCCTCTTACGGTATCCAGTGAGTGGCCTAGCCTGATTAAACTCTTTGGACATAATGACTCATAAAGAACATCCACAGTAACTCACCCCTTTCCTAAACTTCCAGACCATTGTTGGACCATGCCACATGTTATCAAAAAGTTCCCTATCTCGCTTGAGTGCCAGTAAGATGGCAGACCAGGCAGAAAGACTACACAGACCCTCTTCAACAAAGAAAAGGGAAACCAATTGACACAGACACAGAAGATAATCCTGGACCCCTGAGCCCTGAAGGGAAGGATATATAAGAGGACCAAACTCCAACTAGCAGAAGAATTTGCATGAAAATACCACAAAAGGAGATAGACGGAGCTGCAGTCTGTCAGCAATCCTGAGCGATCCTGATGACACAGACAGCTTAGAGAGTGCTGAGTGGTGGTAGGACCTAAGAATTAACCTAAAAATCATCCTGCTGACCAGAGATAGCACAGAGGACTGCTCTGGTGGCTGGGGAATAAATGGAGAATGTGAAGGGAAAGGTAGGCTGAGCTGTGGACTTTTGCCTATCTGGAGAGCACCGCCATTATGAATATTTACAAGTGGCTTGACCATTTTAGATATTTAAAGACACAGCACTCTCCAAGATTTAAGGGACTTAAGAACAGGTTCTGCTTGCCAGCAACCCCAAGGACACTCCGGACCTACACGACTGAAAAGGTGCGACATTCCTCTTTTTACTATTATACCCCACACCTGCTTAGTGAACAGAGGTGCAGCCATCCCCCACTCCCACTCACCCTCTGGGCCCGCAGGAACTCCATCCCAGTCTGTGTGCTCAGACAGAGCCCGGGTGCCCTGCCCTGTCCTCCCGCAATTTTTTTTTTCTCTTTTTATTTTTATTTCTTTTTCTCTTTCTTTTCTCTGGT